>NW_021853513.1:30945-69308 GCF_003651465.1 Formica exsecta
ACGGGACGTCATTTTCTGACGTTTGTTTGACGGCAAAACTAAGACCAATTACAGTAATAATATAACACATATTAATGTGATATATATTATAGGTAAATTTAAATAATTTAATTTATAAAATTAAAGATTTTATTTATATGGAAGTTAATTTCTGTTTTATATTTTAAGCAGATAATAACAAACAATTTTTACTTATTCGGATAAAAATTGTCCGAATAAATTAAAATCGGATATTATCTGTCCGATTTTCCAAAAATCAGTTCAATATCTGAATTTTCTGGTACGGGAATCGTATCAGAAATTGAACTGATAAAAATAATTACAATGTTATTAGCCGCATTTTGCACGCTTTATATACGCTCATGACAAGAATTTGAATACGGGTATAGATAGTGAATAGCGCGCCGTATAGCGGTAAGCAAATGAACTATAATCAATATAAGTTACAAAAGGACTTTATTTGGACGGTCATAGAACGTTTTCAAAATTACGTCTTTGGCTAATCTAAGAAATAAGGTCTTTTAAACGTCAATTATTAGTCGCCGACATTATAGACCAAAAATAGACGTCATTATGTCGTCTTTTGACGTTACTCTGTTACTTGGGCAGTTACATTATATACTCCCATGTTACATAGCAGTTATATTCTGGTGTTATATTGCTTAAATAAGAGATAGTTATATAATCCCAATATAAATTAGGTATAACAACTGTTACATTACATGTTACTCCCATGTTACATAACAGTTATATTTTGGTGTTATATTGCTTAAATAAGAGATAGTTATATAATCCCAATATAAATTAGGTATAACAACTGTTACATTACATGTTACTCCCATGTTACATAACAGTTATATTTTGGTGTTATATTGCTTAAATAAGAGATAGTTATATAATCCCAATATAAATTAGGTATAACAACCGTTACATTACATGTTATTCCCATGTTATATAGCAGTTATATTCTGTGTTTGCTGGGGTTGTATAGTCAAAATATTGAAGAAACATTGGAAAATTTAATAGAGGAAATAAAAGAGGAAAAAGAAGGATATTTAATGATAGGAGGAGATTTTAACGCGAGAACGGGAGAGGAAGGTGGTCCGATAGGAACAGAAAGAAAGAAGGAAGGGGAGATAAGAAGATCAAGGGGTAAAGTAACAAATAGAGAAGGACGAATAATGATAAACAAGTTAAAAGAAAGAGGATGGATGATATTGAATTGAAGTTATGAGAAGAAAGGGGAATGGACATACATCGGAGAATCAGGATCATTGGTTATAGTTTACGTTGTAACAAACGAAAAAGCGATAGAAGAAGTTAAAAAGATGGAAGAAGGAAATAGAACAGAGTCGGATCACATACCATTGCAAATGGAATTAGAAGGCACAAAAAGAAGAAGCAGTCAAAAGACTGATAGAATCAAGATTGAAAGAAGTGTATGGACAGAAGAAGGGATCGAGCATTACCACGGAAAATGTGAAGATTGGTCATGCACACAGACAGAACAGGGAGATCTGGAGAGAAATAGAGAATAAAATAATTCGTTATTGAAAATTAAGAAAAAAATAATACCGTGGAAATTAGGAAGAAGACAATGGCATAGCAAAGAATGGAGAACAAAAAAAAAGAGAGCTGAGAAAAGAACTGAGAAGGATGAAAAAAGGAAAGATTAACCGAGAAAAATATATTAGAAAAAGGAAGGAATATAAAATATAGTGTGACAACGAAAAGAACAAACACGAAAAAGAAGAAGAGGAAAAGAGAAAATTAATAAGAACTGAGGAAGAGGCATGGAAATATATCAATAAATATAGAAAGAAGAGGGAGAAAATAGATGAGAATATAGATTTGGAAAGTTGGAATTTGCATTTCATGAAGTTATTAGGAGGAACAAAGAAAAGAATGATAATAGAAGAGAAGGAAGAGAGAAGAGAAAAAGAGGAAGGAATAGAGAAGAATGGAGAAGAAACGGAAAAAATAACGAGGGAAGAGCTAATGAAACAATTGAAGAGATTAAAAAAAGAAAAAGTACCGGGAGAAAACGGAATAGAAAATGAAGTTTGGAGATTAATGCCGAAAGAGATAGGAGAGGTATTCTTAAAACTACTAAACAAAATATGGAGGAAGGAAGAATTTCAGAAGAATGGAATAGAGGATTAATCAGTCCAATTTATAAGAAAGGAGAAAAAGGCGACGTAAAGAACTATTGAGGAGTGACTCTGATGGACATAGTAACTACAAGAACACTATAAGATTTATGCGAACATTTTGAATGAGAAACTCACGTAGGAAGTAGAAATGAAACTGGAGGAAGGACAGTTTGGTTTTAGAGCAAGAAGAGGCACAATTGATGCAATATGTGTTAAATTATGTAGTTAATAAAGAAATTTCGAAGAAAAGAGGAAAGATCTTTGCATTATTTATAGATCTCACGGCGGCGTTTGATAAGGTAGACAGAACGAAACTGGGAGAAATGATGAAGAAGACAGGTATAGGAGAACGCTGAGAAAGAGGATTATGGAAACATATAAACAAAACGAAGAACAAGGTAAAAGTGGGAAATAGAAGAACAAAGTTCTGGACAAGAAGCGGAGTGAGACAGGAATGTCCTATGAGTGCTACGCTGTTCAATGTGTATATGATGGATTTGGAGGCAGAGATGAGAAAAGAATAGACGGGGGGAATAGTAGTGGGGAAAGAAAAGTTTTGGTTGATCACATACGCGAATGATATAGTTTTGCTGGCAAAAAGTGAGCAGGAGTTAAAAGGAATGATGAGAAAATTAAAGAAATATATAGAAAGGAAAGGATTGATTTTGAACACTCAAAAGTCAAAAGTGTTGATATTTGAGAAAGGAAGGAGTATAGGAAGAAGAGAATGGAAATGGAGTGAAGAGAATATAGAAGAGGTGAAAGAAGTAAAATATCTAGGATATATAATGCAAAAGAACGGAGGAGCAGAGAAACATGTATTGAAAAGAATGAGAAGAGCGACGATTGCAATGAAATTGACTTGGAGTATTGGAGAGAGGTTATTCAAGGATGCTTACAAGAGAAGAATGAAGATGTTCGACACATTGGTTGGAAGTGTGGCATTGTACGGAGCAAAGATTTGGGGATGGAAGAAAGAAGAAAGGCTGAGTAGAATAAAAAGAAAATATGTGAAATGGATTTTAGGACTAGATATAAGAACACCGAACTATATTTTAACGGAAGAAACTAAGATAAAGGAATCGAGTCTGGAGACAAAGAAAAGAACAATTAAGTACGAGAAAACTGCACGTCAGACGAAAAAAGGTTAGTGGTGGAATGTATGAAGGAGCTAGAGAGGAGTGGAAGAAGCAGCGAAGAGAATAAATGGGAAAAGAGGAGAAGATAAGGCGGAAATAAGTAAGGAGGAGCTGAGGGAAAACATAGAAGCAAAGAAGATAGTTCAGGAAATAATGGAAAGAAAGAAAAGGAGGAAAGAGAAGAAAGAAAATAGAAGAGTCCAAATACAATGAAATACAGGGTGATTCAAAACAATCTGATATCCTTGAAATGTCATATTCTTAAGCGAATTCTGAGACGATTTCTCCTTTTACAAAATTTTATCCGAAGCTTAGTTTTTGAGTTATAATTGAAAATAGTTAGCTACTTATAAGTACGGTACAACGGGCAGGCAGGGACGACACAACATGTCACGAGACTCATCACTTCACAATTTTACAATAAATATTATTTATCGTGGCATTTTATACCTTAATTTGTGTGGAAATTGATATTTGCGAATGATAATAAAATACTGCAGTAAAAACAGTAATGTTTCCAGTGATATTTATTGTGAAATTGTGAAGTGAGGCTCGTGACGCGTTGCGCCATCCTTGCCTGCCCATTGTCCCGAACTTGTAAGTAGCTAAATATTTTCAATTATAATTTAAAAACTGAGTTTCGGACAAAATTTTGCAAAGGAAAAAATCGTCCCAGAATTTGCTCAAGAATATGACATTTCAAGGACATCAGGTTGTTTTGAATCACCCTGTATATAAAAATATAATGATGGAAGAAATACCAGCATATTTGCGAAGAAGAAGAGGAAAGAAGGATAGGAGTTTGATAGCAAGATTTAGATGCGGAAATGAAATCAACACTGGAGAGAAGAGGAAGAAAGGAAATGTAGAGTATGCGGAGAAGGAATAGAAAACGGTACATGTGCTGAAAGAATGCGAGGAGACTAAAGATGAAACGCCAGTAGAAGAATTCTTAAAAGGAGATGGAAAAAGCTATGAATTAATGAATAGGATAGATATAATTAGGAAGAAGGAAAAGGAACAGAAGAAAGGAGATGAGACCAGTGAGGATGAAGGAGTAATATAAAGGAAGATAGACGAAAACAGACGATGAATACTAAAGAAAATTGATAGGTAGTTAGAAACATTAGGAATGTTGAATATTTAATATGTAATATGTAATTTAGATGCAATAGCTATTGCAGTTTTAGTTTTTGTATTTTGTTTCTAGTTGAAAGTTATTTGCATTACATCATTATTATTTTATTTTTGATATATTTTAGTTAGTTGAGTTTATTTTTTATTAGGGAAATCTATTTAGCAGAGTTAAATGAAGTATATGAGTTATTTGAATTAATTTTAGCTTATTGAAGTTATGGAAGTTAAGAGTTTTTATTTAAAATAATTTTAATGTTCGTTATATTATAGGGGAGTATTATTAGATAACTATAAGTCATTATAAAAACACATTTTAAAAAACACAAACACAAAGACAAAATAACAATTGTATAACTGGAGGTCATCCAAAGCCGTAAGGCACGGATTAATAAATAATAATAATAATAATAAATAATAATTTTATTGCGTGCAATTTGGAAGAGAAAGAAAGAAATATAACATATACAGGATGTCCTAAATATATGCGAAAAAATTCGAGAGGTCATATCTTGGATAATTTCTTGAAGAAAAGTTCATATATACTGATGCCAAACGGCATAGTTTTCTTAGATACAAGATATATGTCCTAATCATTGGATAAGTCAAGCAGGATCTCAACCTTTGGTCCCCAAAATTGAATCCCTTGGATTTTTTTCCTCTAGGATTATCTTAAATCCTTAGTTTATAGCATCTCGATTAAAAATATTGAAAATTTAAGAAATCGCATAATTGCATCATGCAAAACAATCCGTAATACATCTAGTATTTTTGAATGTATTTGCCAATCGATGAGAAGGAAAACAGATTCATGTATCATGGCTGAAAATGGTCATTTCTAACAATTCCTATAATTTTAATTTTTTTTGTCAAAATAAATTTTTGAAATTTTTTTTTACATCTTGAACACCTTGTAACTCTCGAAAACAATACCGATGATGATTGAGGATATTAGAGTATATGAATTTTTTTTTATTGTCCAAGGAATCATGCGAAACTTTTCGCACATGTTTAGGAACATCCAGTATAATTAATGCAATATTTTCCTATAAAAGTTTATCGGTTATTCCCAGATTTCATTTTGTATAAAATTAATAAGAGGCACATTTACAGAAAAGAGAATAAGAGATAATTTTATGATAATGTTGCAGATATGCAGTGTATATTCCCTTGTTCCTGCCGGCGATGATACCGGTGTTGTTATCGCTTAAGAATATACGAAGATACTACTTTCTCTAGAAGAGTAACAAGATAGAAAGGACGGGCCGTAGAGAAAGTAAGAATGATAAGGATAGTAAACCAAAGATCGAATAACGAAAATGCATTTATCTAATCGATAAAACATGATTACGTGTATACAATCGAATGCGATTCAAGATTATTTCTCGACCAAGAGGTAATGTATAGCAATAATAGACATGTAATTTCGTACGTTTCTTACAGTTTATATATACCAAGTTTCGTGCAGTGACTGTTTATCGTAGAAAAAGCTCTTATCTATGTTTTTTTTATTTTTCATTGCGTGTAGCAAAAAGAATATATATCTATCGTATTTCGAGTATCATTTAATCAACGATCGAGTCGTATTACATAAAGTTAGGCGCTTAAGGACGGTTGTCCGTTATATAGTATTGTATAACGATCATTAAGTACGACAATAGAATTGTAAGAATTTTTACTCACCGGCGGCAATGATTTCGCATCGAATATTCTCTCGCAAAGAAAAAAAATATCGAAAGGAAAACGTATGAAGAAAATGGTAATAACTTTGTTTTATTTTAAAGAGGCAATGATTCGATGAAATATGGGTGTATGAAACCACATGTGTGCAAAAATATAATAAACAATTTCTTTCTTGAGCCACTTCTTTTTTTTCATTCAAACGATAAAATCTCTGAGCAAGGTCTCGAACGATCCGCAGGCATCACTATTTCGTTTTCATTCATTCATTCTCTCTCTCTCTCCCTTCTTCCCTCCCTCCTCTCTCTCTCACTCACTCATTCATATGTTGCATATTGATTTGGACGAGGATGCAGGCCGATTTATTGAAATTCTCGCCATCATCGTCGACTGAATTTCATGTTTGTACGTTACATTGCACATTGATAAGCATACACTCGGCCAAGATACGCACATACGCAAGACGCAAACGAATCCTGCACGACATCCTTCCTTTCGCATCCCCTCTCCGATCAGATTTCAAGTTAATAATCGATTAGATCGTTAGAAACAACGAGTTTCATGTATGTACACGTGTATCAACTCAATCCTCAACCCACATTACTAAAAGGTTACAAAAAAAGACTGTGAACATTAAGTTACTATAAAAAGAAAAAAAACGAACGAGAGAGGAAAAATAGTATATGTCCATCTACCGTGAGAGACCGCTCTTTTTTTTTTACTGATTTATATAACAAAAGGTCCAATGTCATTCGATAAAGAGAAGAACATAGTAATAAAAACACTAAAAAAAAGAAAACAATAATAAAACAATTAGCTGCTCGATGCATTTAGCTAGTATAAAATATGGTGTATATAAGCTCTCTAAAAAAAAAAAAAAAATAATAAAATAAAATAAGTTGTGTATTTGACCTATGAAGTAAAAATAATTGCTCAAGAAATGTTCTGTGCTCATAATAAATAGTAATAATAATAAAAATAAATGTGGAATATCTTGATGGAAATAAAAGATCTTGACTGCCTGTGTTTTAACTTCGTCAAGAATTTAAAAATAAGTAATAATAATAACACACAGATGAACAATATCTCGTTAAGGATGTAAATAGTATGAGAGTTTTATCTATTGATAAAACGATAATGATAAGATACATCATAAGAAGAATCATCTCTTGTGTATGCCAATGACGACACTAGTTACTACGAGTAGGGTATAGTCACCCTTAATAGAAATAATAGTGGCAATGCAAACATCATCATCATTATACCTATGGTACGTTCCATAGCGTGGATCTCAAATGGTAGCTGGACATTGTTAAGAGTAAAAATAAATTAATCATCGAACCGTGGAGCTTATTCGTACGAAAATAATAGAAAAAAATAGTAAAGAGCAATTAAGTCAACAAGGACTTTGAACTAACTGTATCGCGTGTTGCAAAGCATCAGCGATATTCTGAAAAACAGGTACACCTTCGCGCGTCGCATAATCCGACAGGTACATCCTCCCCCGGTTGTAATCTTTTCTGGCTTGTTCAGTCAGCTAAATCAATCAAAAACAAAAACGTATTACATTTCTATTATAAAAAAGAAATGTCTATAAATGTTGAAAAGTGTTTATATATTGTACATCACTATGATTTATTCGAAATAATATTCTCTTGAAATTTAATTCTTCAAAGGATTCTTTAATCTTAAATAATTCGACAGTTAATCTTATTTTCAGTTATTGTTAAGATATTTTGATGAATGAATTCTATATTCAGTTATTGCTGACATATGTTAATATTCAGTATATCAATCGTACTTTTTCACCAGACACGATCGAATCCTCGGGAAGAGTCTGAACACAAAGGATGAGCTTAGCGCGCAGTCCAATCAAATGAGCTGCCAACGCCATAATAGCAATTCCGCGCGAATGTTGCGGCACTATCAGCAGGATCAGCCGCGAATTCTTCATCTTGTGTAATTCCTGCGGCAGTACCCTTACGTTGTACTCGTTCAGACTTGATCGATATAGAGACAATCTCATCGACCTGAAAGGAGATCGCATGAATGAAAAGGGAACCATTCGTTAACCGTGAATAGATGATCGGAAGTCGATACTCACTCTATCAGCGGCACTGCGGAAGATTCCAACCAAAACAGATCTTTATTGACCACGCCGATGTAAATGTCTCTCTTCTCAGACTCCTGTGCGAAGGAATTAGTCCAATCTGAAAAGATTCAAGTTTGTTACATGTCCTGTTTTTTCGATTTACTCTATGAGATAAGCGAGATCAATTACGTGTTCAATCGTCATGTTTCACTTGAAGAGTGATAGAATAAAGGATTCGGATGAGATATAGGAATTGTACACATTAAGTGCCAGAGATCGCGAGAGAAATTTGATCGAAAAATTAGAAATACCTAGAAAACGATTAAAGGGATGTACAATAGCTCGGCGCAGAAAATTTGAAGCCTTCCTACAAAATATATTCCATACTGAAGGTATCTCACTTTCACAAGAAACGCCATTACTCTTCGTCCGCGTCCACGACAACTCGTTGGCCAGAGCACAGAACTGCTCGAAATTGATTCGAAATTCTGTCGGATCGCCGTTCGCCGGAAATCCGTCTATCAATGTTCTGTACATCTCTGCGGAATAAACATGTTTGTGATTATTAATTTTTTTTTGATGAATCAGAAAACAAGTCGTCAAATCCGATAAAGTAGACGTCCCAATTACTGCCACCTTAAGCTTATAGCTTAACTTCATTTAACCGTTTTGGGCGTTGCTGAAGCTAAAAAATGCCTCACTTTGAATCATAATGTTACTTAATAACTCTATTATTATAAAAAAAATTATGCATTACATATAAATACTCAAATAATAAATAAAAATCTATAGAAATCTGCAATGTCCCTCACTGTTATCTAAAAAAAATGTCCGTATGACTGACACCCAATAATTGTCAGTCCCTTTGATTGTGACCAGATCACTGCCAGTCTCGCTGCGCCCGAAAAGAGGTTAGAGTAGTCTGTAGATAAATGTTAGTTATATGTACTTGTGTTTCTTACCCCGAATACTGACGGAAGTCTAACGGACAAACCAGAAAATATTGTCCCTATTGCTATCAGCATTAATTATAATAATTTAACATAAAATATCATTTATTTCACACATTATTTCATTAAAATGATTCTTATATAGCTTAATAATTCATTTTACATAATCAATGTAGGTTATATAATAAAATTAATCCCCTTTCTTTAGTACAACTTTTGCATCGCCTTTTACTCACGTAGTCGCATTTTTGATACTCAAACTTAATGTTCAGTTTTTAACATTAATTTTTAAATACTAAGTAAAAACAAATACGTGTCATTTTTTTTGTTTTTATATAAATTAAAGTATTGATTTAATAATAAATTTTTTTTTGAACATGTTTGTTTATAAATTAATTTTTTTCAAGTAAAATATATAAACTGTGTTGAGAGAAAGGCATATTGTTGCACATTGTTGTGTTCGACTGCAACGTCGCCCAAGCCTGGAAATGAAGAAAAACGTGTGTTGGTGTGTTGGCATTTCTTAAATTTTATTTCTCGCGCGACAAAAAGCGTATATACATACTTCCCCCAACTTTATCGTACCGCTGTCATCAACATTCATAGATTTGAAAATCTCTCGCAACGTTCTAAAACGTAAACAAAATTTCCTTGCAAATGTTCTCTTATTTTATTTTGTTCCATATGTATAAATAGCTATACATATATACGTAAATGATTTTTCAGAATCGGCAGAAACTTACACTGCATCCGTCCCATTCTGAGTAAGCGAGATTCTTATAGGTCTGATGCCATCTTCAGTATACAAATCCGTACAGTCCTGCACATTGATCTCTTCGCGTAACATCTGTGCATACATATAGTATACATGTATTAATCATTAGTTATGCCATAATTTGCTCGTTAATTAGAAGCCATTACCTTGGATGTGCAGTGAAGAGCAACTGAAACGCTCTCGAATATCGGTATCCTTTGTCTCTCCATTAGATATTGAAGTACCAACAATCCATTCATCAAATCGTAATATTCTCTAAAGAATAAAGAAACACGTAAGATGAGGAAAACATTATGACAGAACAATGTTTTTTATTAATTAATCACTGGTCAACATACTGTGTAGAAACGGTCTCTCCTAGTATAGTTTGCCCCTGGCGATACGGATAAATGACGAGCACCAGGGATTCGCTGCGCGTAGCTGCCAGTTGAGCCGCTTCAATAATACCCGCGCTGTTGCGCGTCTGGTTGTCGATAACGAATAGCAAGACCCGCGCCGTCTGCTTCGCCTCGTACTCCTGGGCTATCAACTCTGGACCCCATTGCGACACTTGCTGTGATACAGAATCCAATTATGATATCTTGTGTGCGAAGGCGAAGAGGACGACGATAGTGAGCAACCTACAGGATTGTAGTAAGTAATTCCGAGGTTCTGAAGGGTCGGGATCGCTATGTCTGACCTCCAGGTAGTTGGATTGCAAGACCCGCCCAAAAATACCTCATATGCCATCCTCTCTAAGTGATTGATCGATAAATAAGTAATAATTGAGGTGGGACCTGTCGAGACAATCGGCTTATTTGTTAACTTACTTGAACCAGTTTTGTGATTGGTGTCCTTTCCATCACCGTGTAATGAGCGAGAGGCATTCATAGGAACAGCTGCCGTTCTAAAGATAAACAAGAATAGACACATGTAGTACAATTCCAGGTTCTGCATACTGATCCAATATTATCACACTCGATACTAGTAGTAGCGACTACTATGTTTGTGGTAGGATTTGATATTTGAGAGTGCAATTGATGTCTGTACGTTCGACGTATATATAGAAGTCGAGTCGAAACTTTATACATGATTAGGAATAAGTTTTTTTCTTTACAATTTTTTGCGACTTTAGCTATATTTAATTATTACTGCTAGGAATAAGTTTTGTAACTTTTATTATGCAACTGTTTTTTGGAAAGTGTTAAATAGGGGGTCATTTTAATGCTTTGAAAGACGAGTATGTTAATAATATTGTCGAGATTCATCATTCAAAGTTATTGCAATAAATATCTGATAATTTTCATTCACGATAAAAAAATGGCAGGATCATCTGTGAATCATCCTGTATAGCAGAAGAGAGATGTCATCAATTACATAATCGTCAAACAAAATTTCATCAGAGTGTGGTAATAGGATACACTAGATAGTAGCATCAATTATCGTTTTTTTTTAGCTGAACGTACTTCCACATATCAAATAATTTTGCAACGATCGACCTCGCGTTGCGTTTCATCATTGTTTTACAACATTCCCCCTCTATAATCATAATCAAACGCTCAATATTTTCGCCTGAAACATACAGATTTCCGTTCACCCGATAATGTGCACAGTGTACACAGAAAAAAAATTATATACAGGGTATCTACTCAAATCCTGTAAAAAATTCTCCTAAAAATTCTCTGATCTTTCATATATTTTTGTTCAAAATTCCAGATAAAGAGAATATTTTAAACATTCTTTGATGCAATTTCCTAAAATAAGTTTTTTTATTGTATGCTTTTTCTGATGCTTTTCATTCATACGAAAGAAAAACACAAAGTCATTTAAGTTTTAAGTGCTAGATTTACAAATGTATTGAAAATAAAACTGAACAGCTTTTGTTAAAATAAAATTTTTTAATTTGCAATATTTTTATTTTTTATCACTGAAAATTAAAATAAAAAATATATATTGCATATTTAATATTTTGTTAAGATGTTGAATATACGAACAGTGATACATATACGTATATTTATAATATATTTTAAACGCATAATTCATTTGGTTTGCGGACTTTTTACAATATGAGAGCAAAATTATCAAAAAGAAAGAATTTCTTTAAAAAATTTCCAGAGTTTCAATAAAATCTCATGAGAAGTCTTTGATTTGTTCCAGGTACAAAAGATCCGTAAGAATTCCAGGTTTTTTACTGTTTTTTCAGGGAATAGATACCCTGTAATATTATAAGATCGTTCATACATTGACGTATTGACGTTCAAATTTGATCTCGCAACACATCCTATTAATCCTTATAGCTTCGCACAATTTCATTTACTTCGCTTTATGCCGAATCGAAAGAAATATCCCTGTCTGCTAAAACTTCGCTGAAATAGCACGATTTTCCTTTACATCGAGTGAATTGGCCGCGCGCGAACGCGCACGTAATTTCTCGGGATTTTGCAGAAATTCGCAGAAATCGCGAGAGAGAAATCGTAACCACTTCTCGATAGAGTAATCACGAACCGATTTTAATAATAACCGTTCGTTAACGCGCGACGCGTCGATTGGCAGGCTCAATTAAAATCCGGTGGGTCTTTCGAATCGACACGCCGGTCGTTCGCTGATATACCGTAAAACGTAATCACTCCATGGCGCCAGATGAGCCAGAATAACGCGCGTCGGTTCGACGATAATTTATGTTATCGCGGGGCACCCGAATCCTGATCCTGGCGCAAGAGTTATAGACTAATTAAATCGGTGACGGAGCGTGTTAGTGCTTTCACCGAATGCACGCGGCTAATTACCAGTTTACGACGAACCAATGGTACGGTACAGGCGATTTGTCGCGAGTTCCCTTCTAATTGCACGCATCAACGTTCGTTGTCAGCTTGTAATCCCGCAGGCGTAACTGCGATTGATTATGAGCGCTAACAGTTCGAAGCAACTTCTTGCTCCGACGGTGTGAATGTTTTGCATCTCTCGCGATTGAATCGCGCGAAAATTACCCGTGGCTTAAAAATATTCTCTCTACATATATGCGCGCAATATATATTTATCCAATTTAAAATATTTACAGCCGAGAATAAGATTTTTTTTTTTCATTGAAAACAATCTTCGCGCACCTCATTTCTTTCTCCCTTTATCCTCCAGATCGGCCCTTGCGTCGTCGTTGATCCGCCGCGTTGACAAACTTACGAAGACGCGATGGAAATAAAGTGTCGATTTTTCCAAAGGACAGAATTAGGAGGCACTTGGCTGGCGATGGGCCAGGCAACCAAGTTTCCGATATGCAATTCCGCTTTATTTCCGGATCGTTTGGCGCGCCCGCGCACTCGTGCGAGGGCTAATGTAATGGAAATGCTGTAAGCCCTCTATGTTCTATGCATATTATTGTGCCACTTCCACGCCGCGTCGCAACGCTAATAATTGTTATGGCCCGATAGAGTCCAATTCTAACGGCGCGTTGGGTGGGGAAGAGGATAGGGGGAGGAGGGACGGCGTGGATGGGATCGGATCGGACCCGGCCTCGCCGCGATTCTGACATTGAATAAATTGCAACTGTTTTTCCGCGTCCGTGACTCTTTTCAACCGACCGATCGGCAATACTCGACGGGATCTGGCCGCGCAATATCGATTCGGATTCGTTCGATGGGACCGGCGGCTAAACTGATTCGACTTTGAAGCCCACGTTTACGCATCGATTCGCGCTCGGTTGCCATACTCTGCGATAGCTCTAGATATCGCCGAAAGAGACCGATTACAATTGATTTTTTTTTTTTAGCTTATCTCTAACCGGAAGCGCTTTGATTTGCTGCCGTCGAATTGATTTATATATAATATATACATATCAAAAAATATTCATATTTTTTTCTATTTTATGATCAAATTTGAAAGGTTGGTCTATAATGTACCGTGTACAGTAGCATGCAAATTATTGTCAAATTAACACTATCAAGAATTATTAACAAATAGAAAATTATAAGTATAACAAATATACACATATAAAAATAAATAAGATATTACATTATGCATGCATCGTGAACAGGTTGCCACTTTAATCTTTGCTCGAAGCCTGTTTTTAGAAAAAGAAAAGAAAGAAAGAAACAAAAAAGAAAAACAAGAGATATTTGTCACACATTTAATTACTTTTTCAAATTATATAAATATATAGGTTATATAATAAAATTAATCCCCTTTCTTTAGTACAACTTTTGCATCGCCTTTTACTCACGTAGTCGCATTTTTGATACTCAAACTTAATGTTCAGTTTTTAACATTAATTTTTAAATACTAAGTAAAAACAAATACGTGTCATTTTTTTTGTTTTTATATAAATTAAAGTATTGATTTAATAATAAATTTTTTTTTTGAACATGTTTGTTTACAAATTAATTTTTTATCAAGTAAAATAAATAAAACGGCAATTATAGGGACACTGGCAGTAATTGGAACATCTATCTAATATGAATTTATTACCAGATTTATTTACTGTGTTGAGCAAATCCGAGAAAGGCATATTGTTGCACATTGTTGTGTTCGACTGCAACGTCACCCAAGCCTGGAAATGAAGAAAAACGTGTGTTGGCGACGGTGCATTTCTTAAATTTTATTTCTCGCGCGACAAAAAGCGTATATACATACTTCCCCCAACTTTATCGTACCGCTGTCATCAACATTCATAGATTTGAAAATCTCTCGCAACGTTCTAAAACGTAAACAAAATTTCCTTGCAAATGTTCTCTTATTTTATTTTGTTCCATATGTATAAATAGCTATACATATATACGTAAATGATTTTTCAGAATCGGCAGAAACTTACACTGCATCCGTCCCATTCTGAGTAAGCGAGATTCTTATAGGTCTGATGCCATCTTCAGTATACAAATCCGTACAGTCCTGCACATTGATCTCTTCGCGTAACATCTGTGCATACATATAGTATACATGTATTAATCATTAGTTATGCCATAATTTGCTCGTTAATTAGAAGCCATTACCTTGGATGTGCAGTGAAGAGCAACTGAAACGCTCTCGAATATCGGTATCCTTTGTCTCTCCATTAGATATTGAAGTACCAACAATCCATTCATCAAATCGTAATATTCTCTAAAGAATAAAGAAACACGTAAGATGAGGAAAACATTATGACAGAACAATGTTTTTTATTAATTAATCACTGGTCAACATACTGTGTAGAAACGGTCTCTCCTAGTATAGTTTGCCCCTGGCGATACGGATAAATGACGAGCACCAGGGATTCGCTGCGCGTAGCTGCCAGTTGAGCCGCTTCAATAATACCCGCGCTGTTGCGCGTCTGGTTGTCGATAACGAATAGCAAGACCCGCGCCGTCTGCTTCGCCTCGTACTCCTGGGCTATCAACTCTGGACCCCATTGCGACACTTGCTGTGATACAGAATCCAATTATGATATCTTGTGTGCGAAGGCGAAGAGGACGACGATAGTGAGCAACCTACAGGATTGTAGTAAGTAATTCCGAGGTTCTGAAGGGTCGGGATCGCTATGTCTGACCTCCAGGTAGTTGGATTGCAAGACCCGCCCAAAAATACCTCATATGCCATCCTCTCTAAGTGATTGATCGATAAATAAGTAATAATTGAGGTGGGACCTGTCGAGACAATCGGCTTATTTGTTAACTTACTTGAACCAGTTTTGTGATTGGTGTCCTTTCCATCACCGTGTAATGAGCGAGAGGCATTCATAGGAACAGCTGCCGTTCTAAAGATAAACAAGAATAGACACATGTAGTACAATTCCAGGTTCTGCATACTGATCCAATATTATCACACTCGATACTAGTAGTAGCGACTACTATGTTTGTGGTAGGATTTGATATTTGAGAGTGCAATTGATGTCTGTACGTTCGACGTATATATAGAAGTCGAGTCGAAACTTTATACATGATTAGGAATAAGTTTTTTTCTTTACAATTTTTTGCGACTTTAGCTATATTTAATTATTACTGCTAGGAATAAGTTTTGTAACTTTTATTATGCAACTGTTTTTTGGAAAGTGTTAAATAGGGGGTCATTTTAATGCTTTGAAAGACGAGTATGTTAATAATATTGTCGAGATTCATCATTCAAAGTTATTGCAATAAATATCTGATAATTTTCATTCACGATAAAAAAATGGCAGGATCATCTGTGAATCATCCTGTATAGCAGAAGAGAGATGTCATCAATTACATAATCGTCAAACAAAATTTCATCAGAGTGTGGTAATAGGATACACTAGATAGTAGCATCAATTATCGTTTTTTTTTAGCTGAACGTACTTCCACATATCAAATAATTTTGCAACGATCGACCTCGCGTTGCGTTTCATCATTGTTTTACAACATTCCCCCTCTATAATCATAATCAAACGCTCAATATTTTCGCCTGAAACATACAGATTTCCGTTCACCCGATAATGTGCACAGTGTACACAGAAAAAAAATTATATACAGGGTATCTACTCAAATCCTGTAAAAAATTCTCCTAAAAATTCTCTGATCTTTCATATATTTTTGTTCAAAATTCCAGATAAAGAGAATATTTTAAACATTCTTTGATGCAATTTCCTAAAATAAGTTTTTTTATTGTATGCTTTTTCTGATGCTTTTCATTCATACGAAAGAAAAACACAAAGTCATTTAAGTTTTAAGTGCTAGATTTACAAATGTATTGAAAATAAAACTGAACAGCTTTTGTTAAAATAAAATTTTTTAATTTGCAATATTTTTATTTTTTATCACTGAAAATTAAAATAAAAAATATATATTGCATATTTAATATTTTGTTAAGACATTGAATATACAGGGTGTCCGGTAAAGATTGTGCCAACGCTCGTGAGCGGCTAGAGCATAGTAAACTGAACAGAAAAGTCCTGTAACATTTTTTTATATAACGCTTAATAAAGGAGTTATTATTGAGTAAAATCTGATCAATTAGCGCCGATTTTTAGCCGGATGCACGTCGGTGAACCGCCCGCCTGATAGTATGCGGCGGCGCACACTTCACAGCGCGGGGCTCACTGACGTGCGCCCGGCTAAAGGTTGGCGCTGATTGGCCAGATTTTACTCAATAATAATTCCTTTATTACGCGTTATATAAAAAAATGTTACAGGACTTTTCTGTTCAGTTTACTATGCTCTAGCCGCTCACGAGCGTTGGCACAATCTTTACCGGACACCCTGTATATTCAATGTCTTAACAAAATATTAAATATGCAATATATATTTTTTATTTTAATTTTCAGTGATAAAAAATAAAAATATTGCAAATTAAAAAATTTTATTTTAACAAAAGCTGTTCAGTTTTATTTTCAATACATTTGTAAATCTAGCACTTAAAACTTAAATGACTTTGTGTTTTTCTTTCGTATGAATGAAAAGCATCAGAAAAAGCATACAATAAAAAAACTTATTTTAGGAAATTGCATCAAAGAATGTTTAAAATATTCTCTTTATCTGGAATTTTGAACAAAAATATATGAAAGATCAGAGAATTTTTAGGAGAATTTTTTACAGGATTTGAGTAGATACCCTGTATATAATTTTTTTTCTGTGTACACTGTGCACATTATCGGGTGAACGGAAATCTGTATGTTTCAGGCGAAAATATTGAGCGTTTGATTATGATTATAGAGGGGGAATGTTGTAAAACAATGATGAAACGCAACGCGAGGTCGATCGTTGCAAAATTATTTGATATGTGGAAGTACGTTCAGCTAAAAAAAAACGATAATTGATGCTACTATCTAGTGTATCCTATTACCACACTCTGATGAAATTTTGTTTGACGATTATGTAATTGATGACATCTCTCTTCTGCTATACAGGATGATTCACAGATGATCCTGCCATTTTTTTATCGTGAATGAAAATTATCAGATATTTATTGCAATAACTTTGAATGATGAATCTCGACAATATTATTAACATACTCGTCTTTCAAAGCATTAAAATGACCCCCTATTTAACACTTTCCAAAAAACAGTTGCATAATAAAAGTTACAAAACTTATTCCTAGCAGTAATAATTAAATATAGCTAAAGTCGCAAAAAATTGTAAAGAAAAAAACTTATTCCTAATCATGTATAAAGTTTCGACTCGACTTCTATATATACGTCGAACGTACAGACATCAATTGCACTCTCAAATATCAAATCCTACCACAAACATAGTAGTCGCTACTACTAGTATCGAGTGTGATAATATTGGATCAGTATGCAGAACCTGGAATTGTACTACATGTGTCTATTCTTGTTTATCTTTAGAACGGCAGCTGTTCCTATGAATGCCTCTCGCTCATTACACGGTGATGGAAAGGACACCAATCACAAAACAGAAAAGTCCTGTAACATTTTTTTATATAGCGCTTAATAAAGGAGTTATTATTGAGTAAAATCTGGTCAATTAGCGCCGATTTTTAGCCGGACGCACGTCGGTGAGCCGCCCGCCTGATAGTATGCGGCGGCGCACACTTCACAGCGCGGGGCTCACTGACGTGCGCCCGGCTAAAGGTTGGCGCTGATTGGCCAGATTTTACTCAATAATAATTCCTTTATTACGCGTTATATAAAAAAATGTTACAGGACTTTTCTGTTCAGATTACTGTACTCTACCCGCTCACGAGCGTTGGCACAATCTTTACCGGACACCCTGTATAAACAGATATAGATATATATTTATAACTTATTTTTATTTGAGCCCTTTGTCTGCACACGGGGTATATTCTACCTCAGACTTTTTCTAACGAAAATTTTTGAATAAATATAAATAAATATCCTAAATATTTAAAATTGCAAATTTAAAGGAATTTTTTATAAAAGTGTGCATTTTGAAATACATCGTTCCCTTCAGACCCCTAAACTTTCCTAGTTTAAAATATTATTTTTTTGCAAATTTGATTATTGGACCTTAAAGTTCGATAGTTGCACTAAAAAAATATGTCTCTAATCTTTTTTTGAAATAACTGATAATTTAAAAACTATAACGAGTCAAAGATAGCTGGGGTAGATTCTACCTCATATGCAGTTATTGATTTGCTACGAAGATGTGCAGACGAAGGGTTAAACACATAATTCACAACATGGCTTATTGACGAATTGTCTACTGCTTACAGTAGAGCAAAATTATCAAAGAGATAATTTTTTTTAAATTCCTTGAGCCCCAAATTCCATGAAAATAATCTGATTTTACCAGGTATAAAAAAATTTCCTAAGAATACCATGTTTTTCCAGGAAGTAAACGCCCTGATATTATATATTCTAGTGCGAATAATTTAACTTGCAAGGGAAAAACGAAAATCCATTATACTACATAGGGCAATACCTGGGTGGTGTCTTTAAAAAATACCTAGCAAAATCAAAACTGTACGATAAATCATAAAGCTTTTGTTACCCTCGCTCGCACAGACGTGCCAGTTCTGTGGCAAATATGCAGAATTCTTCTAACATTATACAGGCATCGGTACATTCAGGACAATCCTTATCGTCGTACTGCAGCTTGTTGCGCAGCTGCAAACAGTTTGGGAACAACAGCATCACGTATATTTCTTGTGTCTGAAATTAGCAAATTCCCTTTACTCTGTTTCAACACTGTTGATTAAATGGAAACTATATAAATGTAGATATAAAGTTTGCGCACTCACACAGGATACACAGGTGACTGTTGAGTTTACGCTTAGTCGAGATCTGGTGATAAATATTCCTCATCATTTAAAACTATACAACTGATTTAAATTTTTGCTTGCAGAAGTATGAATGTATCTACAAATTTCTCGATTTGGACTTTCATATTTTCCTATGGGAAAAGATACATGAGATATTAATTTTTATTTTAACTAAAAAATATCTCATATCGAACATATGATTTAAATATAGATACATACATTCATCTCTGATATAATGCAACAAATAATTAAGAGATATTCTTTTTTCTCTATTTTAAATATAACGATTATACCAACCTTGATGACATTCTTGTCAGACATGCTAGTGTGTTAACGATTCACCCTCGTGTGCTCATATCAAGAGTTTCACCTATAGAATAAAACACAAAGGAAAGCTTAACTCTCTGTTTGAATTGAAGTTTATTGATTAGCTCACTCCAATCATATGGTAATATGTGACGATTACTCACTAACATTCCCAAGAAATGCATACTCACGCAATCATAATTTCCCGTAATTTCCAATTAACGAATCGTTAAAATCACATGATTAACTTGCGAGGTATTTCAAAAAAGGTATCTATGCGCAAAACGTGTCAGAAAAAGAAAGACGAACTTAAGGAAAGACAAATGCGAAGCATTCTATCTACAAATCGCAGGCACAACAAATCGCGTTTCGAAGTCACACACATAGATACGCGTGCGCACATACGCACGCACGCACACACACTGCATGTCATACATACTACACAACCACCTTGTATCGCGTCGTTTCTTCTCTTAAGAAAACGCGGAATCGATGAGATTCGTATGCCAATTTAAAAATTTGTAAGATTAAATTTCCATTCTCTGTCACAATATTACGCTCGGAATTGATAAGACATCGCAGAAGTTTTATCGCTAGGCGTTTTGTATATTCTTATCGCTCGAGAGATGATTTGTCTTGAGAGTTAATTATCGTTATTTTAATTAACCGCCGATTAAGCGAGTTCTGTCCGTCCGTCCGTCTATAATGTCTGGAACTAATGATCTAGCGACTTTCGCGCTTTATTCTCTCTCCCTTCCGTCTCTTCCGTTCTTATCGTCCTCATATCTACCATCCTTGTCGGAGAGAAGCGCGCAAAATACCAAGCGAGAAGCAAACATACTAACCTTGATGGGGTTTCGGCGGCGTTTACGTGCACAAAGGGCACACAGGAAAAAAGTTACGGTTGTTGAATGCATCCGACGCTCACTTCGTCTCTCTTTCTCTCTCACTACGTAGATCTATCTCTCTTGCGCGCGGAGAGCGCGTGGATAAACACGCGCGAATGGAAAGAAAAATCAGCCCCACCGCGCACTCCCGCTATTGCTCATACTTATTTATAAACCGTTATATTTAAAATGAAAGAGGCGCGTCGCGTGTCGTCGTACGCGCACCGACCTGATGGAGAGGTGATGGTGGTATAAGAAAAAGGCGATCTATTAATCACATATCTTTGCCAGTCTAGTGATTTGTGGCGAACGATGACGGAGTCGTCGAATTGCGCAAAGTCGTCGCCCCGAAGGATGCGCACCCGAATCTCACTCACAGTAAAATGTGTCAGCGAGAAATCTTCGCGTCTTCTCATATAACGATACACGCCTCCTCCAAATTTTGACAGTAGAAACACTAGAAACTCCGTTTCTCCCTGTGAGAACGTCGTCGTCGACGTTTCCGATACAATGTCCGGACACTGGAGAGAGTGCGATTCAAACTCGTTCAGGTCAGCGACGACGGTGTGGGCGACTTTTTATCGCTTGTTGTCTTTTCCGTGACGAAAAGGAGGTTGTGCATGCGTGCGTGCGTGCGCGCGCACGCCCGTCTGTCATCTCCGCGCACGCTCTCTCCGAACAGTCCGAACGGATTCAGGAGAATGACGTAAACCTCCAACAATGAAGCGTGATGTCACACACGGTGAAGTTCGCACGGGCCGCCGTGTCGCCGTCGTCGCTTCATGCGCATGCGCGAAAGTCCGAGGACCTTGAATTTCGTGGCTGTCTAGGCCCTTGCACAATGCTAAGTAATAGCGATAGCGATGAGCGATAGCGATAGCGATAGAAATAGAAACAGAAAATTCCAACACTACGGAATGCATATGCAGAATGTTATTCTCTATAAAGAATGATTTGCAGAGAATAACATCATTCTGCATTGGCATATGCATTCCCAATGTTGGAATTTTCTGTTTTTATTTCTATCGCTATCGCTATCGCCTAGCATTGTGCAAGGGCCTTCTCCACTGTCAATATAGCATACGCATACGCGTATGCTATATTTATATAAACTTATTGTTAATGAGCGCGCGCAGCGATGATGTCATTGTCCGTCTCCGCGAGATAAGGCGCGCCCGCGCGCCACGGTTCAAAAAATACTCCCGCCTGGATAAAAATCATGGCCGATGCGATTACAAGAAATTTTCAATCAATATTATCATTCGCGAGGGACAACAATCTGCCAAATTTTTTGTTGTCTCACGCGCGCACAGATCAGTTGGGATGTTGTCGCTCGTTTCTTCATTCCAACTGACGTAAGCAAATAATACACGGGAGACTTTTACAAAAGCGTTGTCGCGAGGATTGTCGTTTTCATTATTGCCGCGGCATTATTTTAAGAAAAGTTTAGAAAGAGCAAGAAATTATAAATTTTTAAGATAGTTAAATATGTTGAATGCATTAGAGTTTTTTAAATATATTTTATGCTTAATTGTTATACAGGATACGTCAATCGCGAGATAATCGCGTCTTACGTATATAATCGATACCAAAAATGAGAAAACGGTCAATAAAAAATCAGAGATGTGCAAAATGCTACGAACCTATCTGAAATAGAAAATGCAGAATAGTTGGAACCTTCTATTTAAAAATGCAAAATGCAATATATTTTTTAGACATCCATTAAAATAGGAAATGGAAAACAGGTATTTTTAAAATGGTGTTTTTTTAAAATAAAAATGGTTTTTTAAATATTTATATTTTTATATTTATTTATATTTAAATTCTTATATTTTTTACTATCTAATCTATTAAATAGATTCTATCTATTAAATTATATTTTACTATCTATTCTTATTTCTTAAAGTCGCATCTATATTCTGATATCACTGCGTAGTATAGTATATGTACATATATCGCCAACATGAATAGTGGCAATGGGTTAGCTACGCACACTGAAGTATTAGTCAGTGTCCATGTCGCCTTGGTATGCGTTAAGCCTACTATTTTCCACAATAACTAAATTGATAAACATTTAATCTAACATTTATCTTACAATGAACAAGTGCAATGCAGTATTGCACACATATCGTGATTTATCGTTATTTAGAGCTATTATTGATATTTCGATTAATTTTTTAGTTTGCAAGAAAAATGCATTTGAAATAGAAAATGAATGATAAAAACCATTTAAATGAAACTGTAAAATAACTTTTGAGAAAATGTATTTTAAATGCAAAATACAAAATAGGCATTTTACATTTTATATTTCCATTTTAAATGCATCTATTTCAAATAATGCACATCTCAATAATATATAAATATTGCTCTACAAATTTGATTAATATTTAACAATAATAATATATTTGTACCAAATAATCATTAAACAATTTTTTACAAAGTAATCGCTCCTATCGGCCATTTAATCGATATTGCGTTTTGAGTATACCTAAGGTCACTCAAGGCGTGCCTTATCTGCGCCTCGAGCTTTAAATTTAAGCAATTGTCGCAAGTCACGGTGAAATTTTGTCGTCTTAAGAACAGTCGCGATGACATCAATCCGGTTCGTCGTCAGGTTCCGCGCGTAGTTGTCCTTAAGGCTCCTCTCCTCGCGTCTAAAAAGGCCTTCCCGCGCGCACTTGACAAGCTTTTTAGAATGTATCAAACGCGCGAGCGAAGTAAAAGGGAGTCAGTTGGTCGCCGTGCGCGATGTTTTTGATCAAATATGGTATGAGAGTTATAGCAGCGCGACACGCTCGAGAATCCAAAAGTTTTATGCGCGAACATGGGCGTTTATTTTTTCCGATCGCTCGCCAAACTCTGATTTTGATCAAAAATGAATTTTCAAAAAAGACGATGTGTCAATAACATTATTAAACTGGATCAAAAAGTAAGGTTTCCTGTTTTATTACGACTTTTATTTAGAACTTTTTTATGTAGAAGTTGGACTTATTATAGTAAAATAGAAGTTAAATGACTATTTCTCAATGTAGTCTTTGAGAAGATTGATGCATTTGTCTCACATTGGCACAAGTTTTTCTCTTGGTAAAAATCCGGCTTTTTGTGTTTAAATCATTTTTGAATAGCATTCTGTACTGCTGCATTATTAAGGAAGCAATTGGAAGAAAGAGACCTGGGTTTTTCTCTAGAGTCTAGAGAGAAGCCCAGCAGGTCTCTTTCTTGTAAATTTTCATCCTCATAATGTCAGAGACCTCATTCTGCACATCGAATTCAGGAACTTTTGTAATCATATTTGATTGAAACATCCTTCCCATCACAGAGTATCCTTCCTACAGCCCGGATCTGACTCCTGAATTTCATTTGTTTGGGGCGCTGGAGAAACATCTTGGAACAAAACGATTTCCAGATAATGCAGCGGAATAGAATGTTATTCAAGAATGGTTTAAACTTTCAAACTTTTAAACATCAAGAGCCGGATTTTTATCGAGAAGAAATCTTCAAATTTGCGCCAAGATGGGACAAGTGCATCAATATTCTCGAAGAGATTACATTGAAAAGTAGCCATTAGCATATACATTAACACAATAAGTCCAATTTGTGCATAAATTATAAATAAAAGTTGTAATAAAACAGGAAACCCAGACAACACAAGGATGTCCTTAGGACGTCCAAAGAGCATCCAAGACATACATGTAGGATATTCTGAGGATATCCCATTTTAATCCTCGGATCTCCTCTGGATGTCCTGAGGAAGGGTAAATGATAGCCGAATACTAGCCTCTGAAGAATCCAGGAAGATCCTGTGGAACATTCTAAGGATTTCTATGGGATATGTTAGGGATATTTTTGGTACGTTTCAGGAAGCAAATTCTGAAAATTGCGTCCTGTTATTTATTGCCAGTACTGAAAATGTAATACTGAAAATAGTTCATGTTTTTTGATATTTGAGACTTTCGTAGTCTACATGAATATATTAGGTTTGGCTTTCGGGTTTGAGCCGTGTAATATTTTCTAAAGAATCCAATATCTGAATCCCCTATGTTGAGATTGCATCAGAAATTGAACTGATAGAAAATAATTACATCTTTAATTTCCTGCCAGTTGCTCTTTACAAGCTTTATATAATTCTCATGACCAAATCTCAAATATGAGATCGCGCGTCGCATAGCGGTAAACAAACGAACTAGCGGCTGAATATTATTTTTTGTAACGTTTTTGAAATGTTGCGTACAGTAATATTTCTCATGAAATATTAAATAAATAATAATTTTGGATATATGAAAATGTGCGCATCAAATTCAATTATTAATATTAAACGAAATTAACGTTAACAATTAATTGCACATGTATATGTCCTTTGGAAATCCAAAGGACATCCAATATAATAGACAGGGCAGATATCCTACAGATATCCAGAGGTTATCCGGTGGACATTTATAGGACATTAATACTTATTACAATACTTAAGATTTCTAAATTATATTAAATAGCCTACATAACTGAAAGTAATCATGCGTATGCATATTAAGGGGCCTATTTTGTAAGCCTTAATGATGTTGTTATGGAACGATTGTCATTTAACGAATGACTTTTCTTATTCTGTAAATAATAACTGTTGTTAATTAATGGCGGTAGATTTGTCATAAATTTAACAACAGCCAGAGAGGTGTTGTTAAATGAGAAGAAGTCATTATAAGATACATTTAACCTATAATATTGAAACTATCCTGTCAGGAGTCCGTTCGTGATCGTTGTGGTGAACACATGCGTTTCTAACCTAGTTTAGTTTCTCTAAAGTGGAAGGATAGTACTTATTAGGGTTAAAGTATAAGGGGTTTGATTAGGTTTAGGGGATTAATAGTTATTTATTAGGATAGTAGTTTTAGAAAAAGGAAATAAGTCCCCTGTCGGAAGGGGGGATAGTATAATATTGCAAAAATAGTCAAGCTACGAAAGGAAGATGAAATTAGTTTAACGGTTCAGGGAGAGAAAAAGTTCTATATTAAAATGTCTAAAGTCAAGAAGATGAAGGAGAATAATAAAGAGAACGAGGTTCTAAACATGAAGAGCAGTAGTAGTTCTACGGGTAGACATGGTCTTACGGAAAAAGACTTTGATGCGTTGGCGAACGAAATGCAAGAAAAAGATTGGTCTATCAAGAAAACAAAGAAAATGCGAACAAAAAAATTAGGAAGCGGTGTTTCTTTATATTTATAATAATATCTTAAAACATCCTACAAATGTCCTGAACCATCCTGGACATATTCAGGATGTTTTGTGCTGTTTGGGAACCTTACTTTTTTATCCACACCATGAGATTTATTAGTTTGTAATATTATAACAACAAATGTAGTCTGTGTCGGCACATGTTTTTTGACGTGGTCGTGATTTAGTTATTTCATTTCGAGATGTTGGATATTTATCAAACATAATTATTCTTAAGTTTTTTAAGGAAGAGATCGAAGTCTGCGAATTGTGAATTCGTATGCGCAGATCCGAGTCGGTAGCAAAGATTTCGAATCGGCAACATTGGTAGTTCGAGATTAATCGGTCAAATCGAACAAACATAAATATTTATTTTGTCGTTATGCTTGTTTCCTTCGCTTTTCTTTCTTTTCTTAACACATGTTGCTTTATCTCTAAAGTCATCATATTATCATAAAGTCAAATCATAGATATATTACATATAAA
Organism: Formica exsecta; assembly: GCF_003651465.1. Lineage (NCBI taxonomy): Eukaryota > Metazoa > Arthropoda > Insecta > Hymenoptera > Formicidae > Formica > Formica exsecta. The sequence continues at coordinate 57,392 of NW_021853513.1, forward strand.
TAGAGCTTTTGTGTCATCGCTGCCTTAGAGCCGCGTGTGCCAAGATAAATAGCAGATTTTCCTCCCTTGCGCATGCGCATTCGTACGTTTCTCTCAGCGGACGCATATTGTTTGTAAGGATTTGGAATTTGCATGAAAATTTTAGGAAATTTAAGAATTAACAAGTGCGAGGAATTAACTGTATTGTATTTTTATTAAACATGGTATCTTCTACATAAAATAAAAGAGATTATTTTCCCGGCCGTCGGGAGGAATGCGCGATTGCACATGCGCGAAGGAGAAAAATATGAAATTTGTGCAAATTAAAAACTTGCACATTGCTTTTTCATCACTTTATTTCGCCCACAAAGCTTAAGCTCCTTAAAGCAAGCAGATTTTTCAATTTTGGCTTCCTTATAAAGAAAGATATCTCAAAATTTGCGAAAGTTACAGCGTGTACAGACATTTCTCAAAAAATTCGAAATTTTATAAAAAATGAACCCTTTCACCGACCTTCACCAAATTCAATATCAACCATCCTTTAAATGATACTTTATTTATGTAAAAAAATTTAATTCCATATCTCAAAATTTGCGAAAGTTACAACGTGTACAGACATTTTTCAAAAACTTCAAAATTTTATAAAAAATGAACCCTTCCACCAATTCTCACCAAATTCAATAACAATCATTCTTTAATAATAATCTATCCATGTAAAAAAATTTAACCCGATATCTCAAAATTTGCCGAAGTTACAACGTGTACAGACATTTCTCAAAAAATTCAAAATTTTATAAAAAATGGAACTTTTCATCTCATCAAATTCAATACCAACCATCCTAATAATAATACACTTTCATTTGTATACAAACAAAAATTTATAATTTATTCAAACTCACATATTATATATATATATACTCTATCCAAAAAGAGAATGATCTCGGTTCGCGCATAAGCGGGCAAAGTGGGGAGAACATGGCGAGATACTCAATACCGTATACGTAGATACAGCTCCCTCGGGCTCGGGACTATTATCTCATGTCAGTTTAAAAAATTAAACGGATGAAATATTCTCGATTAATTTCAATATGATATAAAATAGAAATCTGATTCTTACACGCGATACGAAACTAAAATAAAAAATAATATGACAGGCAATTATAAGAGCAAGAGTTGTAATATATTTGAATTACACAATTGAATATTTATAATTTACGAAATAATTAAATCCTTAATATTTTTATCAGAGATCGTTTATATTACGGAAAATTTTAGATTTTGAGCATGCGTATAAAAAAAAACTGAGTACGTAATGAGTGGGGTTAATATTAAATATATATTTATTTTGATGATTTTGTACAAGAGGAATAAGGTCTATCCTTTCGGAAGTAAGTCAGCAGAATATTATAAAATACGTATATATACAGAATATGAATACGAAATAAGTAATAATAATACGTGAAAGAAATAATAATAATATGTGTGAACAAAACAAATAATAATTTTTTGAACAAATAATAAAATAATAATAACAAATAACAAATAATAATATACGAAATAAATAATAATATAAATATGAAATAAATAATAATAATATACAAAGATGATATAAAATTATAATGACATACAGACTGACATACAGAATTAATAATCGCTATCAGAGGTTTCTGAATCTGTTTTGCCTGTGACATTAATTATTAATGGAGATATCCCGTCAATCATTTTATCGGTTATATGGTCGATCTCCCACATCTTTTTCTCTTCATTTGTAACGTGTTTAATAAAATTAGTCCAATGTTCAGCTGTTACCCGATCAACACCTTGTTCAAGTAATAATTTGACGTCCTGAATTTTAAAAGTATTATTATTACTCTTAACATATCCCTTAACCATTGACCATACCATTTCAATCGGATTAAGTTCGCAATGATACGGAGGTAATCTGAGAATCGTTTTGTTGTCTTCTTTTGCCATTTCGTCTACAACATATTTATCGAATTTATTTTTTTGTTGTGCAACAATTTGCAGGAGTTCGACCTTTACCATAGATTCTGATATTTCATTTCCTTTATTTTCTAACCATTGTATTATTTCGGCTTTATTCCAAGAAGTATTCGGCAGTTTTTCCAATTTCACAGAATGATATGGAGCATTGTCCATGACAGCATTATCATCTAATGATGGTAAAATATTTTTAAACCATTCGTGAAATGTGTCACCGTTCATTTCGTCGTGATAATCCCCCGTATGTTTCTTCGATTCAAAACATAGAAGTCCGCCAGGAACGAAACCAGCAACACTGCCAATATGCAAAACAATTAATCGTTTGCCTTTTCCGCTTGGATTAGCTGGTCCCGTTGTCAATCCTCGGAGAAATGCATCCTTCTTGGATTTAATTGTTTTATCTATCCAAACTTTATTTGTGACATCACCGGCGTTAACCCAAGTTTCGTCCAGATAATAAATTTGCCGGCCCTCTTCTCTGTATTTTTTTATAGCCCTCAGGTAATTTCTCCTCCAAATTATTAGATCTTCTCTCTTTGTTAGTATGCTGTTTCGGTGTCGGGTGGTATATGCAAAATTTAAGTCTTTTAATAATAAATGAAAGATCGATCGTTTAAAATTTGGAAGATCTTCGTCAGCGTTTACGGCTTTTTTTATGCGAATTAATAATAATAATCTTCTGATTGCTGTGGATCAACTGAAAATATAATTGAAAAATTAACCTTATAAACCTTATAAGCAATATAGCCTTATTCAAACAATTTATTAAATTTCAACATATTTTTCTCGTAGTGAACTCATAAAAGGACACTTTAAACTTTAAAACTACAATCTCCGATATACTATATATAATAGATTAATAATAATAATAATAATAATTATCACTTGCACGAAACGGACGAATTTTCGTCCGGACCGAAGTCATTCTCTTTTTGGATAGAGTTATATGTATATGTGAGTTTGAATAAATTATAAATTTTTGTTTGTATACAAAAGAAAGTGTATCATCTTAAATATATATTTAAAAATCAGAATATTAAACATTATATTATGATAAATATTAAGATGTTTCAAACTTATTGAATGCTTACAGCACTTCTATAGTGTTCCACCAAAAGTGGCCACCCTCCTTTATTTTTTAAACTAAAAGAGATAGATCATAATAAATATATATCAAATTAAATGGTTCAAACTGAACTCTATTGTGAGCATGGTTACTTTGTTTACAGTGGTTATTTTCAAAAGCTATCTGTGTTAACGAACGGAAAGGTATGCATAATTTTTTTATAATAATGAAAATATTTCGACAAGAAAAAAGTTGTAGCGCTGTTTGAAACGAATACAACGTATGTATGATATAATGTAAACATTTTACATATTATACGAATGTTATTGAAATATCGTAGGCGACGACTATCTTTTCACTTCCTGTCCTGCGGTTACGGCCTATACTTTTGACTCGTGCATTAGAGATTGACGTATGTCATGTTGTCATTTATAGCGTTTTCGAATGTAGCAGGTTTAATCGCTCTCAGAGCGATTAATGACGTCATTGCATTGTCTCTGCCAATAAAAGGCTTGAATTCATAGTAAAATATAGTGATTAATTGAACCGGGTTGGGTTAACCCGTTCATTCGAAAACGCTATTAATGATAATAGTCAATCCGAAGTTGGCCATAGCGCAGGGTCGAAATGAAAAAGTAGACGTCGCCCGCGATATTTCAAGTTGATGAAACTCGTATATGTAAAATATTTACATTATATCATACATCGTTGTATTGTTTCAAACAGCGCTACAACTTTATTTATGTCAAAATATTTTACAGGGTAAGTCATTTTAATCAAAACACGGAAATATCTCGTAAAGTAAGCAAGATGGAAAAAAATGTTTTATACAAAAGTTATAGGGTTCAGAGGGGGGCACATGATGAAAATATGGACTTGACCTTGAGTGACCTTTTCAAAGCCAAGTCGATGTGATATTTTCTTAAATGGAACCTCTCATTTTTATTGCATATTCTTATAGCTTATGCTTCGCGTTGTAAAGTATATGCGTGGACACAGTGAGTTCCGCCCCCCCCCTACGGGGGGCTCCACTTCCGGAAAATATAACCTAACCCAAACCCATTTCTGATTTAGAACTAAAATTTGGTATGGATTACGTTATATAACTCAAACCAAATTTTCAGAAATAGGTTTGAGTTAGGTTATATCTTCCGAAAGTGGAGCCCCCCCGTAGGGGGAGCGGAACTCACTGCGTTCACGTATACACTTTCCCATCCACACAACAATTCTGGCTGAACGTCGCTTCGCATTGTAAAGTATATGCATGGACACAGTGGGTTCCGCCCCTCCCTACGAGGGGGGAGCTCCACTTCCGAAAAATATAACCTAACCCAAATCTATTTCTGATTTAAAACTAAAATTTGATTCAAGTTACGTTATATAACTCAAACCAAATTTTCGTTTCGAATCTAACTTTAACTTTAAATATCTTAAAAATTATAAGAGACCGCCGATTAAGTTATAAGGAAAAGTTACTCAGGATTATGTCTTTGACAGCTGGGCCCAATATAGTATATAAGTAAATTATAGTAAATAATTACCCTAATATAGTAAATAATATTATAGTAAATAATATTATAGTAAATAATTACCCTAAATATTTTACGAAATATTTTATTTTTTATATCAAAATGTCAGATTAAAATATAAAATAACTCAAAAAGTTCTTAATGAAAAAATACTTTATTATAGTGTTTTGAAAGGCTCTTGAGATAAGCTTCAAGAATATGCAATAAAAAATGGGGGGTTCTATTTAAGAAAACATCGATCACATTGACTTGGCCTTGAAAAGGTCATTCAAGGTCAAGTCCATATTTTCATCATGTGTCCCCCTCTAAATCATACAACTTTTGTATAAAACATTTTTTTCATCTTGCTTACTTTACGAGATATTTGCGTGTATTGATTAAAATGACTCACCCTCCCATACAGCACCAAAAGATTGCAAAAACGTTGTATAGATCTTACATTGAAACATTGTAATATTGTATGGAAGTTGCGAAATGTTTCTGCAATGTTACTGCAAGCCTGCGGCAACGTTGAATTGTCCGCATTTAGAAATATTATAATGTAAGACTACAGTGATATTACGGTGTAATGTATTTGTAATATTGAAATACGTTGGTACAAATATGCAAAACACTTAATTTAATAGATGAACTTTGGGAATATATAAAGACATCCAAGAGAGATAAGAAAAAAAGATTGTGAATTTACGCAATTACGAGTTTCTTCGTCTCTCTTGGATGTCTTTATATATTCTCAAAGTATATCTATTAAAATCTGAAGTATCCTGTATATTAAAAAATTATTATCAAATTTTTGGTTTTATATAAGAATGGAAACTATTAAACAATTTTCTGTTATCTAATTAACATCGCTATTTTATAAATAATTTACAAGTTTAAGAAATAGAAAATGATTAAATAATTTTACTCAAAAGTTAAAATTTTATTTATATAAATATTAGACTCTATTTTACATCTTAAATAGACAATAAACGGATAATTTTAACTTTTTCGGACATTTATTTGTCCGATTTCTGAACAATCAGTTCAATATCTGAATTCCCTGTGTTGGGATCGTATCAAACAAATTAAACTGATAAAAATAGTTGTTATATCTTTAATCTTACTAGCCACTTTTTGCAAGCTTTATATAACCATTCTGATTAAAACATAGGCCGGTATTCACAGTCCGTTCTCATATTCAAGATCGTCTTAAGTACTGTCTTAAGATTCTAAGCAGCCATTTCATTGGTTGAATGAGATCTTAAGACGACCCAAGACCACACTTAAGACGATCTTGAATATAAGAACGGACTATGAATACCGGCCTTAAATGCGGAATTGATAACGCAACGCGCGCGCAAAGCGGTAAACGAACGAGCTATCGATGATTATCGAAAACTGTTTTTTGTAATGTTTTTGGAATGTTGCTGTAACATTCTCATGAAACATTACAATTAGATGTTCCAATAATGTCTCAACAATATTACATTGCAGCTTGCAAGATTGTAACATTGCTGCAATGTAATTGCAATGTTTTGTGCTGTATGGGCTGTATATATACAGGGTGTCCGGTAAAGATTGTGCCAACGCTCGTGAGCGGGTAGAGCACAGTAAACTGAACAGAAAAGTCCTTTACCATTTTGCGATTTTCGTAATAATTATTGAGAAATTAATTAAAAAAGATCGACCAATTCGCGTGGGTATAAGCGCGCGGCGAGAAGGTACGGCTCAGAGACAACCCAAAAGTTTGTGGTCGCTAGGCGCGCGATGAAGTTTTGGGAGGAGCGCTCTACAAATGACAACGGTTACGTACGAGCAGTACATAATAATGGATTCCCGCGTTCTAGCAACCACACATCAATGGGTTGTCCCCTTTTACTGCACGCTTATACTCACGCGAATTGGTCGATCTTTTTTAATTAATTTCTCAATAATTATTACAAAAATCGCAAAATGGTAAAGGACTTTTCTGTTCAGTTTACTGTATTCTACCCGCTCACGAGCGTTGGCGCAATCTTTACCGGACACCCTGTATATATATCGTATCGTATTATATTTACATTGTGTAAACTATTTGTGTAAACTATTTGTGTAAACTATTTTTTACTTTAATATCAATCTGTCTACCAATGAAATTTGATCTTAAATATCACGCTATAATATTTATTGAAATGTTATCTTCATTTCGATATACAAGTCGTACGTTTCCGCATTTCGCTCATAGTCTGACGTTATTTGAACAATTATTATACGATTCAAGTTAACTGAAATTTATTCTGATTGTGAGTTCCGAATTAAAGTTTTATATATAAAATAAATCCAAGAGGTGATTTCTTAAATTAACCCCTCACGGAAGACGAACTCCTTGTGCTGGTGACAACACAACAATTCGTGTTAAAATACCAAGAATAAATATAGCAAATGTTATAAATTTATTAATCACAACGTTTAACATTGCAAATTTTGCTGTCTCACCTGTTAATCACCATGAAGTTGAACTTCATGATGCCATTTCCGATCTAATAAAAAATGCTGTAAATGATGATGTTGAGATTGAATACAAATGGGAACTTGATTTAGACGATCTGTCAGAACCGCACGATGTACAATTTGTGGACGTGTATGATATTGATGCTGAAGAAGATAATTATGAAGACAAAGTTTGTATTGTGGATAACGAAGGTGGAAATGTAAACTTAAATTACAAAAAAAAGCAGTTGTATTTTGGTACAGTGGAAAAAAAGGACATTTAGCTATTACTGCTGTACAGAATCGTTTTAGAAAGGTAAAATTTAATACAAACATAAGAAAAATAATATGAGCTGAATGAGCAGGTAGATGTGCGTTGTGTATAAATAGTAGATAATAAATGATAACGGAAACAGAAAGATATTTCAGACTTATGCACATTACTTACATCGCATATCTGCGTTAGTTCATTAATCTTTTTGAATTAGATTTTCTAAATATCAAATTTCTTTTCTTCTAGATAAAATCTGTTTCGCAATTGCATAGATGGGAAGAAAATATAATGCGCGGAGGGTCAAACAGTGACAAACTTGTATTTATTGCCGAATATATACTATCGCAATTCCAAGAATCTATTGATAGAGGATCTATCATTCACGACATAGATTTGCGAAAATGGGCATTACAAGCAAAGGAGCAAATAGACTTTTCTTCATTTAGAGCAGGAAATTGGTGGATATGGAATTTTAAAAAAGCACATCGCATTGTATCACGTAAAAAAACAAGTTTTAAAACGTGATCTTCTCATGCAGCTGATGTAACAATAGGTCAAAGTGCAGACGAATTTGTGAGACAGGTTAAACTACATATTGATGTTATTGGTGCAAGATCAATTTATAATGCAGATGAAAGCGGCTTTAATTTCGAAATACATTCTGGAAGAACATTAACTAATGTGGGACCAAAACAAGTCGAATCTACTATCCAATCTTTATCTTCTATGACTCATAGCTATACCATTATGCCCATTAAATCTGCAGATGGACATCCTCTTTCACCTCTGTATATAGTACTAAAAAAATCTAGTGGAAAATTTGGACCACGAGTAGAAAAAACTCTTTTTAGACCTATTAATGTTTACATTGCAGCTTCAAAATCCGGAAAACTCACAAGCTAACATTTCAAAAACTAGTTTGAAGAAGTATATTTACGAAATACTGGAGAAAAAAGTCTATTGCTGCTTGATTCATGGACAGGACATTGTGCGGAACAATTAAAAGAAGTTATATCAGCAGACAAACAAGTAAATATTTTAACAATATCAAAAAAAACAACTGCTTTTGTACAACTTTTAGATGTTTTCCGTTTTAGAATTTGGAAAAATTTTGTTCGATGTTTTTCTGATAATATTATTTTAAATAATTATGACATAAATTTACATTCATGTAATAATTTAATAAAACTACAAAGTTTAACACATAATCAACTTTCTTCTCCAAGACTTCAAAATGTATTTAAATATAGTTGATAAAAAAGTGGATATTTATCAACGCGGCCTGAAAAGCTTGATAATCTAATAAATTTTTGTTATTTTAAAGAAGAAGAACATACCAAGATGCAGTATTTGTGGTAAAATGACTTTCATACGTTGTGCATGGTGCAAAGAATATTTTTGTTTTGAACATTAACAATATCATTATTGTATATTATTATGTATAGAAATTTTTTAATATTTTTTTTCCTAGTAATACTTCTATCCAAGTAATATTATTTCTGATTCTGATATAGAACTTACAAAGATGTGCTAATTCGGACGTCATCCCTTAGAAGTAATCCTTGCTTTCCAGATACTGCCAATGGTTGAATGTTATGCTTATGACCCATAAGTTCATTTAACTCTCTGCAAATATAATCAACGACAATATTACCCAGACAGCACTATATTATTATATATATTTAGGATGTACATAGAATATGTAAATACAAAACAAAACATTTTTCAATTATTAATAAAGTTTTATTATAAAAATAACACATATTGTTTTTAATCAAACATAGTTCTTGTTAAACTATATTTTGTTTATAAATAAAATAAAAATTAAAACAATTTTTCTAATAAAAAGTACAAACAAAAAATAAAACAAAAAAATAAAATTTTGTACTGTTGCATGAATTATGCATCTATAACTTCTAACTTACATATTGTAACTTATAATTATAATTTAACGTTTATTTTCAAGAAAAATTTCTTTTAATAACTTGTTCTTTTCTTCTTTCAATTGATTTGCTTTTATTAGTTGTTCCTCTATATTTTTCATAGATTGTTCATATGTGTTTCTCATTGCTTTATATTCCGTTATTAGTTGTCTTTGTATTTCATTTTTTATCTCTTTCTCCTTTTGAGTATCGTTTAAAAGTTTCTCGATTGTTTTGTGCCACATTTCTGAAACTCTGGTCGTCCTACCCGTTTGTTTCCTTTGTGTATTGTGTGACAATGTCTACAATGCGTATATGTTCTAGATTAAATTAATATCAATTATATCGATAGAAAGAATATATAGCATTATACTTACATTGTTAAAACAGTTATTTTCGACATTGCTTACATTAATTTCCGATATAGTAGTGTTTGTTAATAAATTTGGAGTCATTGGTTCTATATTTGCCTCTGTGTCTAAATTGGTTTCACTTTGATTATTTATATCACAGATAGGTCTGTAATATATATACAATAGATAATGTTATGCTATATAAATATTTCATTCGTTATATCATTAAGGTAATAATAGATATTATAATTAATATATATTATGTATAGATATATCTAATATGTATAGAAATTTTTTAATATTTCTTTTCCAAGTAATACTTCTATCCAAGTAATATTATTTCTGATTCTGATATAGAACTTACAAAGATGTGCAATTCGGATGTCATCTCTTAGAAGTAATCCTTGCTTTCCAGATACTGCCAATGGTTGAATGTTATGCTTATGACCCATAAGTTCATTTAACTCTCTGCAAATATAATCAACGACAATATTATACTTTATATGTTATTCCTTTATAAATCTTGAACTAAAAATAATATTTACGTTTCGTATGGACATGATATGCGACCTCTGCCTGTTTTATTATTGTTTGTTATCATATTTTTGTAAGATCTTTCTAAAGATTTATATTTATTTTCTACTTGTAGAAGCGTCACGTTATGTCCATATTTTTGCATACTTTCTCTTATTTTTTGCCATAACACTTTCTTGGTTTTAATTTTTCTATTTATCAAGAGATCCTTTTTTTCCTTGTACAATTGTAAAAACAATTTGGTCTTTGCATCATCCCAAAAAAATATTTCTCTTTTATCTTGGTCTGTTCCATTAGTGTTATTTTCATTATAATTTTCATTATAATTTTCAGTATAATTTTGATTATTAATATTTTCATCATGACCATAATTTTCATTATTATTTTGTTCGTTGTTTGTACTTGTTTGTTCGTTTTGTTTTACATTTTGATGTAGTTTAATAAATACTAATTGATCTTCAACAGTACATTGCACTGTATCACAACTAAAATCTATATCTTTATATTTTAGTTAAAATATTACGCCTTCTGCAAAAATATTATATTATATTTACACACCTTTTTATCTTCATAAATAATAATACCTATACATAAATAATACCTATTGACATTTTCAGATAGATATTTTTAATACCTTTCGATTCACAAGTAATATTTCCATTTATATCAACTAAATTTTCTCCATATTTGTTTGTAAATCTCTTTTTATATTACAAAAGATTCAAATATAGCTAAGAAAAGTTAAAAAAATATATATATCAAACATATATTTTCTTTATATTTTCTCTTTTAAGTTACATGCTACTTACATATATTTTTGATTTTTCGAATTTTGCGGTTTGTACTGTTTTCGTTTACGTACGCAATTGAACTGTACCGCTGCACTAGCTCGAGACCTGGGGCAGGCAGTTCAGTGAACTCTTGTACTAAGTTCTGCTACACTTTTGAAAAGGACAGTCACCTCTGACGTCACTTCTGCTAAAAAGAACGCGTCAGTGTACACTTCTTGAACTAGTACAGAAAGTGCAGCTGAAAAGAACAAACCTATGGATGCATGCAAGCAGTGTATGTATACTACAGACACGAGGCTTGTTGTGTAGTTACGCTCGGGTTTGCTGCAAACTTTGCGCAAAGTTTGCATCATTTTGCTTGCTGGGATGTTGAGTGGATATAAATAAAAAGTAAAAGAGCGGCGCTGAAAACAATGCCGGACGTTATATGTTCGATAATTCTTCGAGAATATCGAAATATGCACTGTCAAGTAATTCGGTGTCGGTATTAGAATTGATTTCGAATTTTTGTTCTTTAATATGGATCATTTCCGAAATAAGTCTTTTATGGAAACTATTTCCACACTAGGTGGGAAAACATTGGGACAGTCGGACGTTATCGTCTCTTTGGATTGTTACGTCCAGACTCGGGGAAGGATGAGTCGACGGAAGGGCGCAACAACTATCTTTAATTTTCCCGAAATTAAACGTCTCGTGGCGTTTGGAATCGGGTCGAACGAACTGACAGGTCCGAAAAGCAGGTAAACGACGGAGACGCTATTACACTGTTTTCGGAAGTTCGCTCGGCGGTCCCTTTTCGGTCAGAGAATTTAATCTCTTTTACGCGGGATGGGACCAAGTGCGATCTTTCGACTAGAGGAATGAGTGAGGGGTTTAATAAAGAGTTATTTTGATTTTTAAATTAACAAAATTTAAATTAATTCATTTTAAAGTAAATGGTGGATATACATGATTATATAAAAAATTAAAATAAAATATTGTTGATTATAATTTCTCGGTGAGTGTACATGTGTA
>NW_021853513.1:71111-73945 GCF_003651465.1 Formica exsecta
GGAAATTAAACATTTCATTTGGAAATATTGTTGCCTTGTCATGCGACAATGCATCTGTCATGACAGGTAAACATCTCTCATTTAAAAAAAAGTTAGAAGAATTTTGTACAAATTTATTAACATTTCCATGTCCATGCCATTCCGCGGCATTAGCTGCACATGCTGCATGTGCTAAAATACCGGAATATTGCGAGGAGTTTTTAAAAAAGATAGCAAATTATATTAATAGTAGTCCTAAGCGTGCTGCTATTTATGAAGAATTTACTGAATGTTTTCAGGAAACAAACCGTAAAATTTTAAAATTATCTACTACACGATGGCTATCTCACCATTCATGTGTTGTGAGACTTCTTGATTTTTGGGATACTACGAAGCTTTTTTTGACTGAAATGGTTATAAGTGAAAAAACTAAATCAGGAGACAATTTATTATCTGTGATGGAAAATCCGGATGTAAAAGCATATTTGTTATTTTTAAAGCATATTTTAAATTTTTTTAATTCTTTTAATGCATTTTTTCAAGTTGTGGAAACAAGAGTTCACTTGTTGCAGCCAAAGTCATTGGAACTTTTAATAAGAATTTCCAAACATTTTTTGAAACCAGAGCTTGTAAAAAATGTATGTAATGATTTTAAATTTTCTGAAAAAGAAAACCATAAATCTTTAAATGATATAAATTTAGGATATGAATGTGAAGAATATCTCGAAAGTTTAATGAAAAAGGGACGCGCAGACATAATTGGAAATGTTCGAGATAATTGTCTACAATTTTACGTGATTGCTGCCGAGGAAATTAGTAAAAGATTGCCCATTAAAGATAAATTTTTATGTAAATTAACAGTTTTCCAATTCAACACAGCATTATGTAGTATTGACAGAGAAACATCATTTAATGATGTTTCTTTTATTGCTCAAACCCTCGGTGGCTTTGACGAAAATGCTTTAAAAAAAGAGTGGCATACTTTCCATCTAGATTTTACAACAGCAGAAAAAGAACATCTTTTAAAATTAAACTTTGATGAGATGTGAAAAAAAATTTTAAAACGTACATATCCCAATATGAAGTCTCTTTTGAATGCTGTTAGATCACTTCCAAATTCAAATGCCGACCCAGAAAGAATGTTTTCTTTGCTATCAGAACGAGACTCTCATTCCGTTCTTTTATATTATTATGATACAATGTATATAGTATAGAAAGATTGTTTACATAACTGGGCTGTAAATATTATTACTAATATTCAGCATCGTTATCGTGTATTGCGAGACCTTATGAAGAAAAGAAAAAAGAGATAAGACATCATGAAACAGCGAGCGAATAAGATTAGTGGCACGATTACGATAACTGTGGCCCCCTATTTGAAAGGTCGTTTCTGAAGACATTTTTGACGAGAACACGGAAAAAATAGTAAAAAAAATTTCCGACCAATAATTTTCGAGATGTATAACTTTAAAGTATTGGACATGATAATAAAACGTTACAAAACGGACGCTTCGCATTGTAAAGTATATGCGTGGACGCAGTAGGTTCCGCTTCCGAAAGATATAACCTAACCCAAACCTATTTCTGATTTAAAACTAAAATTTGGTTTGGGTTACGTTATATAACCCAAACTAAATTTTTGTTCAGTTATCGTAATCACCCCAGATTAGTATAGGTAGCGTGCGTCTTTATTTTATTTCTCAAGAATTAATTTCCGCAACATAACTTTATCACATGGTTGAATTTGGCGCAATATAAGCTTTAATATAATTCGAAAATTTTTTCAAAATATCAAAGAAGAATATTGATTGCTAGAAGTATTTCGAAAATTTTTTTAAAAATCTAGATACGCCATTGTAAAGTACATTTGAAACCATAAAACTTTTGTTTAAACAATTTTTTCATATTTCTTTTTGTTTCGATGATATTCGCTTCGGAATATAAAAACCGATTTTTTCTAATGGGTTATTTTCACCCCTAAAACCGTTTTTTAGCACGAACATAAGATTGTTTCGTTATTAGGGCCTTACTACTCTATAATTATGCAGTTTCAGATTTTTTTGAATTTTTGCGTTGCCGAATGTTCCTTGTGAGTTATCACCGATTAAATAAAAAATGAGCATTTTGACTTTGATTGTTCATAACTTTGTTAAAAATCATTGTACCGCAATTCCAAAAAAAAAAGATTCTTAAAGCTAAAACTTCGCTTTATCGAATCCCACACAGAAATTAATGTATATTAGATATCTACTGGATGTTCTCAATGTGCATTAGGAATATCCATGAATGTGTAGAAAACAGCTATTAAACATGCTTTAAATATCCAAATGTCCGCAATATGAGATCTTATAAATATCCACAGGATATGTAGGCCAATATCCACTGAACATCCACATCAGTATTCAGTGAATATTTATGTAGATATTCAGTGGATATTTATGTAGATATCCATTGTATGTTGGTGAAATTTTGTTCACAAAATGACTAATTAAATGTTCTAAAAGTTAGGTCTCGTGAGACCCGCACATGACATATCGATATGTCCCATTCACGAAACATCATTTTCTGACGTTTGTTTGACCGCAAAACTAAGACTAATTACAGTTATAATATATAATAACACACATTAATGTAATATATATTATAGGTAAATTTATATAATTTAATATATAAAATTAAAGATTTTATTTGTATGGAAGTTAATTTCTATTTTATATTTTCAATAATTTAAATAAGATAATAACGAACGATTTTTGCTTATTCGGACATAAATTGTCCGAATAAGTGAAAATCGAACATTATTTATCTGTCCGATTTTCTAAAAATCAGTTCAATATCTGAATTCCCCGGTACGG
>NW_021853513.1:74062-76403 GCF_003651465.1 Formica exsecta
GCCTAAGGGGGGGGGGGTAGGGAAGGAGGGGAGGGAATTGGAATCGGAATACGGAATATAAGGGGGGATGGGAACATATTTGGACCGAGAAAGGGGCTTGGTTGGATTACGAAGGAGTAATTGTTTGGGCTGTTGCATCCTGGATAGTCATGCGCCAGCAGGTCCCCGGGATGTGACAGGCAGGGTCCGAGGTGGCCGCGTAGAAAGGGAGTTTTTTAGTGGATGCGAGTCCCACACACCCCACCACATCGGGTAGTGGATAGTGCATAACGCATTTTCTTCCTACTACGCAAAAAAAAAAGTTGTCAACCGTATTGTGCAGGCTTTATATACATTCATGACAAGAACTTGAATACGGGTATAGAAAGTGAATAGTGCGCCGCATAGCGGTAAGTAGATAAACACGTAAATCTCTAATAAATATTTTTGGTAGCTTCTTGATGGACATGGATATATGGATAATATATGAGTATCTAATGAATATCTTTGGTAGCTACTTGATGGACATGGATATATGAATAACACGTGTATATCTAGTGGATATCTTTGATAGCTTTTTGGTGGACATGGATATATGAATAATGTGTACACATCCATTAGATATCCTCGCTAGTTATTTGAGAGATATAGATATTTTATTCATCTATTAGATGTCTACTAGTTATCTATAGTAGACATATGGATACAAAATAGATATGTAGATATTCACTAGATATCTATTCGATATTTTGTTCTGTGTGGGATGGTATAATCGCCAAATTTTTTTTCAAAAATATGTAGACATAATGCAAATGAGGGAAAACAACGTAAAAATTTGCGACTTTTTCCTTTTTTATTTTGTAAAAAAATAACAAAAAATTTATTCTTCACGTTTTTTATACTTTTAAATAACCTAAATTAAAAAAAATTTGCTAAATAGTTATTTTATATAATAATATAATAATAGATAGTTTTAATAGATTTTTTTTTATGGTGGCCACTTATGATTTCAAGGGTCAAAACGTACCAAGAAATTGTGAAATTACTTCATTTCAGTGGAAAAAAAAAAGAAAAAATGGAAAATAAAATTTAACGTCAAAAATATTAATTTTTAATGCACTGATACTATATGATGCACTGATAATTTTTACTAAATATCAGCAAGAATCAAAAAAATTTCTTTTATTTCTTTTTTCACCAAAATTAGAAAAAATTTGACCTTATTGTGATACGCTTCTCAGCAAACCAATATGTAACTGTTACATAACCTAGGGAGCACATAAAAAGAACAATGTTATGTTTCACGATTATATAGACGAGATGTAAGTGTTATATAACCTTGAAAGCACTTTAGAAGAACATAGTTATATTTCTTCGTTACGTATATAACTCATAATAGTTATTTAAAAAGGTAATATAACACACACATAACTCGTGATACATAACATAAATATAACAACTGTAATCGTTTAGCAATATAACAAATGTTATATTACTAATACATATAGAATATATTATTACAGATATTCATTTATTATAATATATTTGCGATGTAACTTTAGTAACACACAAGTTATTTTTTTCTCCTTATAAATTGGGATTATAGTTCATGCACTTACCGCTATGTGGCACCTTATTTACTATTTGTACCCGTATTCAAGTTTCTGTCAAGCGTATATAAAGCCTGCGAAATGCGGCTAATAAAACATTGTAATTATTTCTATTAGTTTAATTTCTGATACGATTCCCATACAGGAGAATTCAGATATTGGATTGATTTTTGGAAAATCGGACAGATATAAATGTCCGATCTTCATTTATTTGGACGATTTCTGTCCAAATAAGTGAAAATAATTGTTCGTTATTATCTACTTAAGATATAAAATAGAAATTAACTTCCATATAAATAAAATCTTTAATTTTATAAATTAATTAAATTTACCTAAATACATATATATATTACATTTAATATATGTTATTATATATACATTCTGGATGGTCTTATTTTTGCATCAAACAAACGTCAAAAAATGACGTCTTATTGTATTTGTATTAAAATGCTATTTCAACTATTATAAGTATCATGAATAACATAAAAGGTCTAATTTTATATCCCGCGTATTCCGCTCCATGGGATGCCGGCCTTAAACCTGATTAAGGATGACATATAAATGTAGCATAGTTGCAAAAAACACACGCCTCGATTGGATACAAACACTCATATCGACTGATGCCTAAAATACCCAGTACAATTGACCAATCATGATCATGTAACTATTTCTCTAAAATAAAAATGTGAAAACTGAAAAGTTTCTTTGTTTTCACAAATTCTAATAATCGCGGGCTAGTAAGAGCCAGAACG
>NW_021853514.1:0-210 GCF_003651465.1 Formica exsecta
CGACAACGCCCATCCGCTATCGCGTTCTTGAAATTCTTCGAGCGATGCAAGGGTTGGCTCGACGACGCGCCGCTCGTACCATTCGCGTACATCGGTTGTGGGAAAGAATTCATAGTTTCTGGTATTGTGTGTGTGATACTTTTATTTGCGCGTTTGTCACCCGTTACGAATTCACCATTGAACACGGTATTAACTTTCACACTACAATGT
>NW_021853515.1:0-129 GCF_003651465.1 Formica exsecta
CAGGCACGTAACTAAGTCGTTCCAAACGAAGGAAACTCTCGTACACTTCCATCTCAGCTTTGTAAGCCGGGAAGAGTTGTTTCTCAATTTCCTTGATGTGTTATGAACATTTTCGGCAAATCTCGCTTA
>NW_021853515.1:389-547 GCF_003651465.1 Formica exsecta
TTATGAAAACTTTCGGGATATCTCACTTACAGGTACGTAACTAAGTCGTTCCGAACAAAGGAAACTTGCGTACATAGTATCTAAGCTCTGTTTGCCGAGAAGCGTTGTTTCTCATTTTCCTTGATGTGTTATGAACATTTTCGTCAAATCTCGCTTAC
>NW_021853516.1:0-114 GCF_003651465.1 Formica exsecta
CACAGAGCAAAGATGGAAGTGTACGCAAGTTTCCTACGTTCGGAATGTCTTAGTCAGGTGCCTGTAAGCGAGATATGCCGAAAATTTTCATAACACATCAAGGAAATTGAGGAA
>NW_021853516.1:295-521 GCF_003651465.1 Formica exsecta
CAGAGCTAAGATCGCTATGTACGCAAGTTTCCTTCTTCGGAACGATTTAGTTACGTGCCTGTAAGCGAGATTTGCCGAAAATTTTGATAACACATCAAGGAAATAGAGGAACAACGCTTCTTGGCTTACAAAATTAAGAGGGAAATGTACGCAAGTTTTCATTGTTCGGAATGACTTAGTCACTTGCCTTTAAGCGAGATTTGCCGAAAATTTTCATAAAACATCA
>NW_021853517.1:0-14941 GCF_003651465.1 Formica exsecta
TCGAAATATAAATATTTATATAAAGACTATATAAGAAGTAAAGCCGCATCATTGTGAAAGGAGACTATAAAATATCTGACCTGGTGTAAAGACATTATCAAAATGATTCTTCAGTTTAGATGTCACCTTATTGGTCACAAAACTTGATATTTTTTGCCAAGCACTATACAATTTTAAATTACGACCTGGATATAATGTTTCAAAATCTTTCTCTAGCTAAAAATTATAGACAAAGACATTATTGTACCAAAATACTAAATATATATAGGATATATATACAGGGTGTGCTAGACCACCCGTACATCCCTTTTTTTCAAAAACTAAGCATTTTAGAAAATAACGTTTTGAACAAAGTTTGCCGTTTCTTATCGTGTTCACAGGGAACAAATCAGTAATAAAGTGACAATTTTCACACCATCTATCGAAATATAAATATTTATATAAAGACTATATAAGAAGTAAAGCCGCATCATTGTGAAAGGAGACTATAAAATATCTGACCTGGTGTAAAGACATTATCAAAATGATTCTTCAGTTTAGATGTCACCTTATTGGTCACAAAACTTGATATTTTTTGCCAAGCACTATACAATTTTAAATTACGACCTGGATATAATGTTTCAAAATCTTTCTCTAGCTAAAAATTATAGACAAAGACATTATTGTACCAAAATACTAAATATATATAGTATATATATACAGGGTGTGCTAGACCACCCGTACATCCCTTTTCTTTAAAGAACTAAGCATTTTAGAAAAAAACGTTTTGAACAAAAATTGTATGGTTTTGAGGGAAACATAAGATGGTGTCATTGGTTTGACATTGGATGGCATCATTAAGATCAAGTCAAGGACACCTTTAATTTCTTAAATGGAATCCTATATTTTTTATTGCATATTCTTATAGCTGTAAAAAAATAAACAAATAATTGTTAAGAAAAATACATTGTAAATAAGTACATACTTTTTCTTAAAATCAATTATTTTCTTTATACCAATTTATTTGTCTCATTATCCTGTACATAAAAGTATTACGGTAAGATTATCGAAAACTAGATATTTTATGAGATATTTTATTTTTTATATCAAAATATGTCAGATTAAAATATAAAATAACTCAAAAAGTACTTAATGAAAAAATACTTTATTATAGTGTTTTGGAAAGCTCTCGACATAAGCTATAAGAATATGCAATAAAAAATAGGAGATTCTATTTAAGAAATTAAAGGTGTCCTTGATTTGACCTTAACGATGCCAACCAAGGTCAAACCAATGACACCATCTTATGTTCCCCTCAAAACCATACAATTTTTGTTCAAAACGTTTTTCTCTAAAATGCTTAGTTTTTGAAAGAAAAGGGGTGTATGGGTGGTCTAGGACACCCTGTATATAGCATTAATTGATATTAATAAATATAATATCCACACTATAATATTCAAAGTTATAAAAAAAACATTGAAAAAAGAAACATTTGTGGTAACAGATGGGATATATAAGTTTATAACGTTTTTAGCAAATTTAAATACTTATTATTGAAGAAATAAAATCATATATCAAACTCACCAGAACGTAGCCTAAAGGATCAGAAAGGGCTGGAAACTGAATTATGTATTCGTGGCAAGACTGATTATTATTAGTTTGAAGATGTTTTAATCGTTTCTTTGAAGTCAAAGACCAGTATTCAGTCACTATCTGCCATGGTTTACAATTATTTTTTAGCCATAATATATATTCTTCGTAATTCATGACATTATCATCACTTTCTTCGTCTACAAAAACAAATAAAAACTATGTGAAATACTTTTCTCTACTTGCACAAACCAGCTTTAATAAGTTTTCGTCGTGTACAATAGTATTTTGTCAGAATTTTTCCTCTACCTTGTGATTCGCCTTTCTTATTCTTAATATACCAAACACTCTGTAACATGAAATAATTAAAATGATTGCAAATGATATAATTTTAACCGATCATAATATACGTCTATATAATAATTTATAAAAACAAGACCAATAAGAAACTTGTATTTCTTTGCAATTTTTATTTTTATCCTGGATTGAAGAAATCATTGATAAAAATTTTAGTAAAGAAGCAAAAGAAATATAAACTTACCTTATCTTCAGTAGGAAATAATTATACCACATGATCACTCAGAAAAGATGCCCTTTCGCTGCGTATTATGTTGCTTATATTAGGCGACAGCTCATTACTAACTATTATTTTCGCCAATTTATTTCGTTGATCATTATTCAATCTTCCTTCATTTTTATATAAACTTAGTAGCAACTGACCGTCCTCAGATTTTTTCAATATAGATTTCAGATTCTGCAATAATAAACAGAATTAATATAATATCTAATATTAATCATATTTACTACATATTACAATATTTTGGAAAACGAATCATATCTTACATATTTATTATCAGTAGCTGCATATTGCTTTATTTCTGTTGCAGATGTGGCATTACTTTTTAAGAATATAACTGAAAGAAGAATAAATTATCAGCAAATTAATAAAGCCAATATGAGAATAAAACAAAAGTTAGTTTTTTGTTTTCAAATGAATAAATATGGATTACATTAATTTTATTATATTTATTATTTATTAAATTTGTGTAAATTAATTATAATGAACAAAGATTAATAATATTCTTTAAATGTTTACCATCATATCCTGTACTTGCAGATGTAGAAGATGCAGATAATGAAGTCGGAAAGATGTTTTCCGTAATATTGCTTATATTATTGCTTTTATTTAACTCGTTGTCTTCATCATGCTTTATATCTCTTTTTTGCCTTTTTATTGATATGTTTGTATAATCCAAATCTTGTGTGGCTTGTGGCTGTTGATTATTTGGATCAACATTTTCTATGGATTGTTGTGCAATCTGAAATATTAATACCAAGACAGATCAGTTACAATCCTGAAAAAAAGCTGACAGAATAATAAACCATGATGAAAAGAACAATGAATACCTCATTTAAATGTTCTTTTACATTGTTTTGAAATTTTCGTCGGGGTCCAATATTCGGTATTAAAGTTTTAAGATCTTCTTCTGTTAAATATTTAAATTGATCGACTTCTATTTCTTGAGCTACAAATGAGAAGCATATTGCATATATTCAGTGATGCCAGAATTGAAACATGAGCAGTAAACCGTATGACTTTAAAGGGTTATGGTATATATGTGCAAGCCAGGTACATGCACGATACCTCCTGAAGTCATGCGATTTACTGCTTGTGTCTCAATTCTGGCATCACTGAATATTATCCTATATCTGTCTAGTTCTCTATTCGTTGCCGGAAAAATAACATTTCAATATAATTTTCCGCGATACATAGATCCATGTGGCTCGCTGCTATTGATTTACATAATCTTAGATACATATATAATATAATTTTACATACCTATAAAATGTCCTATTACTTCCTCGCTAAATCCCCAAGCAGTCAGCAGGTGTATTGCCACACTCGTAGCCATATCAAAACTGTGGATTGAAAGTACGCGACACAAGCTTTGCACTAATAGACTAACACGTCGTTTCATGCGAGGCAAGTACATCGTCATTGCATCAGCTTTTGTCTTTCCTCTATTTCACTCACTCACTTACTAACTCACTCACTGCTGCGCATGCGCAGTTCTGCTCGCGCCAATTGTGCGCGGCTTAACGAAACGATGTTATACCTCTGACATATCGGTTAGTTCCGATAACTACTTTTATGTGCTGTACGATATGATCCTAACAGACATGCATATTTTGCTATTTTACTTATGTATTAGGTACAACAGTAAACCTCTTCGCTGTAGTTTAGAAATTTATAGTCACGACAGCAAACGCAGTTCTAGCAAACCATGTTTAGCTATGACAGCGAAATTTTTTTTTCCGTGATAATTATACAGTTTCACATGGGTTTGCAACTTTCTGCGCGAAGTGAGATCTATCCTACATCGCCCGGTGCTTCGGATGCGCGAAATATTTATTGATCAGATTAATCAAGGATTCTATTATAGGGTTCCGTACGCAATTTGATATCAGAGTCTGCACTTTTAGTCACAGATTTTAATTATATGTACAATGCATATGTATGCAATGTGGTCATGTATGTAATGTGTATGTTTGCAATATAACGTTTGCAATAAATCATGTGTGCAATATGTATGTGCGTAACAAAGTCGTGTGTGCAATCTGCATGTGTGCAATGTGTTTGTGCATAATAAAGTCATATGCGCAAACGTACGTTCGTATTTTTAATTATTACATGTGCGCAATAATGTTTGTAGGCAATCGCTCTGTAGGCAATCGGGAATGTCGGCAAACGAAGCTGTCGGCACAATATTATGGGCAAACGAAGTCGTTGGCAATCGGAAATGTAGGCAAACGGAGCTTCCCCCATTAAAGTTATACATATATTTCACATAATTGTAATAAAAAAAAGAAATCAATCTAAAAATATTTCGTAAGGATAATAAGAAATTATTCATTTGAATGCGTTATACTTTACTTGATGATTAATAATGTAGTATTCTCTATTATCCCTTTTCATTCTTTATCCATTATTTATCGTTCTCTTATTTGCTTCATGTGACTTCTGAATTACTGCAAAATTATCTGGATCTAAATAATAGCAATTACTAATAATTATGAAGCGATATCTAACTTATAATTTTGCAATTTTATAACTTTATGATTTTAATATATGTGGCGGTAAACCACCACAAAAGCACGGGCGCGTGAAGAGTCAACGCGCCCCTACGAAATGGTGGCAAGCGCGCGCGCCCAGACTCACGCGCTGAACACGTGCAAGTTTGATAAACTACGAGAGCTTACCGCGATGCGGCGGCAGCCGAGAGACAGCGCCAGGAAGTGAGATCCAACGAGTGGTAGTATATAAGGAGGTGAACCGATCGATATCACCAGTCGCGGCTCTGTGCTGCTAGAGAGGACTTCTCTCGTTTAGTGCACGGAGCTTAGCGACGGCGGACAGAACTCGGGTCTGTCCGAATACACCCTCCGCACCTTGCCTAGACACAAGGAGAGACAACACGAGGAACGTCCACGTCCCTTGCCGCCGCCCGCGTCACCTGGGCCGATATTGCGGAACGGATCTCCAGCGGAGCCACCGACCACTACCTCCACTCCCCGGCATATCAACTGGTCTTTCCGGGAGTGGAAGCTCCAGCCTTTGGAGCTGTCGCCGGTGTACTCGTCCGAGCAGGGACTGCCTGTCGACGTGGGACGTGAGGGTTAGGCGCTACACATCGCCTACGTACGGCTGGAGCTACCCTATCACCGCTGCCACCATCGCCGGCACCGAACGAGCTCTACCACTGTGAAACGCAGACCAACCCTGTCTGTAGGGTACACAGGGGAACGCAGTCGCTCACATCCACCTCTGAGAAAGCCACACAGGTGACCAACACCTCCACCTGTGAGCGGTCCACACAATCGGATCTCTCAGACTGGGAGGAAACCACCCGCGCGTCTGCAACACAGACGGACGAACCGCCGCTGCCCGAGAGGAGCTACACTCCTCCCGGGACTCCTCCGGCGCTCAGGACGAGGTGGGGATCGCCGAGATACACCTCTACGCAATCATCAATCCAGTGGCGTAAGAAACGGCAGTTGGCGCAAACACCGGCGTCCTATCGGCCCTTTTCAGGGTCACCCAGGAAAACAAACAAAAATTAACACCTGTATATATACTTTGCGACCTGTGAATAATAACGAAAATATATTCTTGTACATAGTACGACTGCGTGGCTATTGAAGACATCCCGTCCAGCGAATACTTCCCTTTTTCGAATTGTGGAGCGAAGGAAGCGAGCGCGCTTCCACTTCACGAATCAACCCACATATAACTATATAATTTTAAAACAATTTGCACGGTTCGCATTTTTAAGCAGATATAATTAAATTTAATTAATAATTATTAATTATATCGCAAACTGTGGAAATTATTAAAAATTTTAGTTATATTAAAATCATAAAGTTATAAAATTACTAAATTATAAGTTAGGTATTGCTTCATAATTATTGAACTTGTTAAATAATAAATAAGGTACATAATAAAAAATTAATAAATACATATAAATATAATATGCTCTATAAATTAATTAAAAGTGATCTATTAGCTCATTTTTTAAATCTGTTTGATGCTTTGACATTTATCAAATGTTGATATATCAAATTATAAAATGTCAGTTAGCCTCCAGCTATTTTGAGCCAGCTGTTTGACACCCGAATACGCGTCTCGAATAGCAAACAGTCATGATGCATAAACATGCACACGCCTCGAATATATCCCCAAAAAACATAAATTCATATGTTAAGGCATTAAGTCTTCCCTTGTGTATATACTTTTAAAATCTTCAAAAATACCCATCCATATAAAACAGTTAATATTATACAAAATACAGTATAGTTAGCAATTATAGCTATAAAGTGATATTGCTGGGTTCAAATCGTATTGAAACATACAAATATTTCAATTTTATACATCCATATAACCCCATAATAGTTCATACGTAAAATGTATATACACAGTACGTTTGATAAATAACCGGACTGAATTTCTGTTATTGACACTATAAGCGCCATGTATTAGGCATTTTTTTCGATAGTCTTATGTTTGAGCTATCAACTGTTAAAATTTCAACGAAATTAGACGACGCGTTCAAAAGTTGTTGACATTTTAATGACAGTACTTTGGTGGACGTTGTCACAAAAACACAACAATGAAGCAAATATTAAATTTTGTTTTAAATTTGGGAAAATTATATGTTTTTCTTCAATATTTTATATCAATGAAATATAAAATATTGAAGAAAAACTTTTAATTTTGAAAATTTTCGCGGTGCATTTAGAAAAATATTGTCTTATTATTATTATTTGGGCATTCTTTCATATGGACGATCCTGAGACGAAGCGCCGCGCTCCTTAGTTACGCGTATCTGACGACTCGTTGCTAACGCAAGGGGTGAGTGGGGGACAAGAGGCGTGAGCCACGGAATCGGGTCGAAATGTGCAAGTAAATCCCACTGTTGTAATTAATGTAAACTTGATCTGTATTACAAACAGCTGAGAAAGCTAATAAAGATCAATTAATCAATCAATCTATACCCATCCATATAAAACAGTTAATATTATACAAAATACAGTATAGTTAGCAATTATAGCTATAAAGTGATATTGCTGGGTTCAAATCGTATTGAAACATACAAATATTTCAATTTTATACATCCATATAACCCCATAATAGTTCATACGTAAAATGTATATACACAGTACGTTTGATAAATAACCGGACTGAATTTCTGTTATTGACACTATAAGCGCCATGTATTAGGCATTTTTTTCGATAGTCTTATGTTTGAGCTACTGTTAAAATTTTAACGAAATTAGACGACGCGTTCAAAAATTATTGACGTTTTAGTGAAACTACTTTGGTGGACATTGTCGCGAAAACACAATGATGGAGCAAAGAGCAAATATTAAATTTTTTACTTTCTATTAATTTAACCGATGGCAGGTTTCTATGTGATTGGTATCGAAAACCGACTTTCTCAGGAAGGTTTCTCAATTATTTTTCTCAACACCCCATTTGCCACAAAAGGGGTGTCATCTATGGACTAGTTGACCGTGTTTTCAGATTATCGCACCCTACATGTCACGAAAAAAATTTGAATTTAATAATCAATATCCTTGTGAACAATGATTACCCCCTCGACTTCATTTTCTATGCCATACGCAGTAGAATCAAGACTTTGATTTCTAAGAATACCTCCCCTCCCGCCCTTCCCTGCTCCCCTCCTTCCCCTCTCCCATATTTCACAGTTCCTTATATAAGAGGTGTCACGGAGAAATTATTACTTATTACTAATATATAAAAACACATAAGGACCCCCTTCCTTCCGGAAATCATTGTAACGTGGTCTACAAAATCTGCTGTCAGAATTGTGACGCTTCATATGTGGGACAAACAAGCAGACAATTGTCTACTCGAATTAAAGAGCATCGCTCAAATATCAACAGAACGGTGTCTTCCCACTCAGTAATTACTGACCATCGGCTCTCCGGGCATGATTTTGATTAGAACAGCATCCGCATATTAGACGAAGAACCTTCCTATATCAAAAGATGCATTTCCTAAATGTTACATATAAAACAACAAAAAAACGGTATTAATTTACAGGAAGACACCAATCTCCTTGACCACTCTTATTTTCCTATCTTCTTGACCAGATTTGATTTTACTCCTGAATTGCAAATTCTTTCCGGATAAAGTTCCGAAAAGGTCCCGTCTCCGATTTCGATGAAACTTTGTGAAAAGCTTCCTTTCAGATTAAAATGAAAGACCCTAAAAGGAATTTTGGCGACTCCTACGAGAAAGTCATTTTTTAAGAGAAAATGGTAAAAAGTATAATAATTGTGATAATTATTTACATTAGCAAATATCTCGCTAATGACCTTGACCTTCACATATGTTGTAAAGGTGAGATTGTTGATTAATATTCAATTTGTTTTATTTGGCGGTCTCGTATAGTTTTTGAGATATTTAACGAAAAAGATGTACCGAATTATACGATTTTACATTGATTTATAACTTTCAAAGGTAATTATACAGAAAAAGGGCAATCCATACAACAATTGAAGGGTGAATCTCGCTTCGCGTTGTAAAGTATATGCGTGGACACAGTAGGTTCCGCCCCCCCCCTAGGGGGGGGGCTCCACTTCCGGAAGATGTAACCTAACCCAAACCTATTTCCGATTTAGTTTCGCGTCCGAAGCACAGGGCGATATGGAATGAACCTCGCTTCGCGCAGAAAGTTGCAAACCCATGTGAAATCGTTTAATTATAAACCTCGTTTCGCGTCCGAAGCACAGAACGATATGGAATGAATCTCGCTTCGCGTTGTAAAGTATATGCGTGGACACAGTAGGTTCCGCCCCCCCCCTAGGGGGGGGGCTCCACTTCCGGAAGATGTAACCTAACCCAAACCTATTTCCGATTTAGTTTCGCGTTCAAAGCACAGGGCGATATGAGATGGACCTCGCTTCGCGTAGAAAGTTATAAATCCATGTAAAATTATATAACTCGATAAACCTTTTTCGTTAAATATCTCAAAAACTATGCAAGACCGCCAAAATAAAACAAAATGAATATTAATCAGCAACCTCACCCTTACAACATATGTGAAGGTCAAAGTCATCGGCAAAGTATAAATGTAAATCCGCTAATGTAAATAATTATCGATACAGTACCATTTTCTCTTAAAAAATGACTTTCTTGTAGGAGTCGCCAAAATTCCTTTCAGGATCTTTTATTTCAACCTGAAAAGAAGCTTTTCACAAAGTTTCATCAAAATCGGAGACGGGACCTTTTCGGAACTCCACCCTTCTTTCCAATTGTAAGTACTCACTCTTATAATTTTTTCTGAATTTATTAGACTTTATCGTAATCCACTAGTGCTCATTCACATGAACTTTTACTCGTATAGCGGACGAACTTTGCGCTCAATCGGGATCTCGATCCCCTGGAACTTACTCGGTTGCGTTTTCGACTTCCATCATCTTAAAATTCGACATACATCTACACGGGCGTCTCCTCGTATTGTTTGTAAGAGATTCCTTTTCTCGCGTGGTAAGTGCGTTTATCTTTAGGATAGACATAACGGTTTTTCCATCTTCGCATACATAATTTTAGCGCATTATATAATGTAATAATCTTGTTACGCCGGGGTTATTCTTTAATATTCATTTGCGTCGCGACGGTTCGCCTGATTTGCCATTGCGTTTGGTTTTTTCTCTCTTTTAATGTTATCGATGTTTCACTGAAGAGGACCCGAAGGGGATCGAAACGTATGAATTCTTTTAATGTAATTAAATCTAATACAATTATTGCTTTACGCACCGATTACCGCGTCCGGGTTCCAATCGGCCTTTTTAATTATTTATTCTTGCAAATATTAAATTCTTAAACTTGGGAAAACGGCCACGCAAACACTTAAAAGATTTCATCACCAATCACTAACGAATTCAAGAAATTTTTGTCTCTTTGAGCCGTTTTAATTACGAGAAAAAATTTATAATATAATATAATTGCATTGTGCACACATATTGTATGACATTATATTATATCATATGATATTATATATTATAATATCATAATTATGATATTATTAATTTTTGTGCACAGTTTGCAATTTTAAGCAAATATAATTAAATTAATAATTATTAATTAATTAAACGTGTTAAATAATGATTAAGGTATATATCAAAAAATTAATAAATAAACCTACATATTGTACATATTCTCTTGCTCTATAGATTAATTAAAAGTAATCAATTACTTTTTTTTTTAAATCTGTTTGATATTTTGACATATGTATATGAAATGTTGATGTATCAAACTATAAAATGTCAGTCAGCCTCCAGCTATTTTGAGACAGCTGTTTGAATTGCTGAATAACAAACGATCATGATGCACACACGAACATGCGCTTCGAATATATCTCAAAAGCATAAATTCATCTTAAGGCGATAAGTCCGTCCCTTTGTGTTGCGACGACTTTTCCTACCGTCTCGCGGCTGAGCGATAAACGCGGCCGCCGACTCGTTCTCTCCGTCGCGCGGGTGTAAATTGCGGCGACGAACAGGAGCTAATTCGCCGAACGGGAGATGCGGAATGGTCGTTGACAAAAACGGGAAAATACCGGGACCCGGACCGAACCAAAATCGGAACCCATAACCATTCCGTAACAGTTTGTTTTGATCAAACCGCCGAAACTGTAAGTAAATCGAAATTTTGTAAAGTTTTATCGGAACCATAACCGGATCGGTTAAATTATTTTCGGTTTACGGTTTCTTCAGTTTTCTTTTTCTATTCCTACTCTATACTTCAGTGCTGGGATTTAGATGCAACTTTCGGCCGGATTTCTTGACTCACGCCTACGGTCCCCCTCTTACTGCTCGCTCCTTAGCAACGCAGCGCCGAACGGCCGTAACTAAGGAGCGCGTCACTAGTCTCAGGAACGTGCGTGTCACAAATGTAATAACGCAATAGCCTAGTGCCCTAGTAGCAAAACTGCTCATTAAAATTTTCTATTTAATACGTTATTTCTATTATTAAAATATTTGTTTTATTTAAACTTTAAATAAAACATAAATATTTTAAATTGTTACAGAACATACGTAATTAATAATAGAATAATAATTATTTTAGTTATTAATACTATAGTAATAATAGTTACTAATAATAGAAATGAAGTTAATAATAGAATTAATAATAGTATTAATAATAGAAATAAAGTATTAAATAGAAAATTTTAATGAGCAATTTTGCTACTAGGGCACTAGGCTATTGCGTTATTACATTTGTGACACACACGTTCCTGAGACTAGTGACGCGCTCCTTAGTTACGGCCGTTCGGCGCTGCGTTGCTAAGGAGCGAGCAGTAAGAGGGGGACCGTAGGCGTGAGTCAAGAAATCCGGCCGAAAGTTGCATCTAAATCCCAGCACTGCTATACTTTATTACTTTATTACTTTTTAAAGTAGGATAAAAAGCATTTATTAAAAATTAATATATTTATTATTTTACATATTCTTTGGAATTTGAGACATTTTTCCCAAATTTTTAGAAGTTTTTTATACCCTTTTTGAAAAAGATTTTTAGCTAAGTGGAAGTACGTATCCAATTTTGCATATGCCCGGCGAGAATGAGATTCATTTTTGACGCGTTCATGTCCTTGTTTGAACATATCGCATCATTTAAACACTTAAGATCTTGAAAGACAATCATTTGTAAACTATTTTTTCAAGTCTTTCATAAATTTCGGTTAATTTTTTATTTGAACCTCAGTCTTGTCGTGTATAAAACTGGATACGTACTGGCAAGGAAACCTACCCAAGTGTTACACTCCGATTTTTTTTTCAAATTTGGCACAAATGTAGAACTACCAAAAATATTTGACCCGTATTTTTTCATTTGTGCCCATAAGCGGTTTTACGGATAGTTAATACCCTTTCAATATTCAACCTTCTACCATTATGAGTACAACAAAAATGCATAAGAAACAAAATTTAATGCAAGATGTAGAAGTTTTTTGGATCGCTAATTATGAATGTAAAGTAAGATTTGCAAAATTATTTGTTTAAATAATAAAATGTTGAAACAAATCAGCAAAAAAGTTGAAAAAATACAGTATAGTGGCCATATATTATAAGAGTTATTCGGGTAAGCGATTCTAAATATGGCATTAAATTTGTAAAGTGCATTGTTTTAAATTATTCAAACAATAAACGGTTTAAACAAATCAGCAATAAAATTGAAAAAAAAATGAAGTGCTTTATTTAATTGAAGTGGCTTAAGATATAAAGGATTTTTGAGTTGCTCATTACATATATTATTTAACACATACACACACACGCGCGCGCGCGCGCACACACACACACACGCACACGCACACGCCCACACGCACACACGCACGCGCACGCGCGCACACACACACACACACGCACGCACACAGCATTCACATTTTTCTTTAATATTATTATTACATATTATGTGTATTATTTTTTTTTTTTAGTTTTATTAAATATAAAATCTTTTGTTAGTTTTATATTTTTTTCTTTTGTAGATTTTTTAAAATGTTTTTTTCTTTTATATCTTTCTTATTTTTTCTTATCTTTCTTCTTCTTCTTCTTTTCTTTTATAACTTTTAAATCTGTTAAATTTTTATCTCCTCAAAATATGTATAGTAGTGAGGACGATCAGAATTTTTCGGATTAAAAAAATGCTGTATGCACTTCGATTTTGTGCACCAAGCGCATCTAAAATTGCAGTGTCATGACAGGAATCACAAATAGGATCACAATTTTTGAAACAAAAGTTTACAGGTGTTTCGTATTTAAGTGGTTTCTTTTCAATGTAGCCACTCTTGTACCACGCATATCTAAAAAAATTTACGAATCTAGGAGATGAAAATTGATTGTGAATAAGAGATTGAATTTTCAGAATATGATTTCTTAAATGCAAATTTATATCATAGTCATATAATATAATTATGTCTGAAAAATGTTTTAAGGAATTCTTCCACGGCCTAAATGTATAAACATCTAATAGCTGAATCATACCAGTTGTTCCGGCAGGAATCATAAAAATATTTATCTCTTTTCCAAGTTTATCAATTGTGTCAAATTCTTTTTCGTTTTGCCCCGTCCATGAGTCTAAACACAAGACAGATTTTTCATTACTGTTAGGTAAGTAAATCTGTTGAAACCATTTAATTGCGAGCTCCGATGTCAATTTACCGGAAGTAGAAGCGAAAACACGAATATTATCCGCTTTGTATAAATCTATTTCAATTTTTGGTCCGAATTTGTCATCCTTTTCATGCAAAACTATAAACAAAGGAGACATTGAACGTCCACTTGCAGATACAATGGGTTGTATCGTATAACTATGGGTTAGAGAATTCAGGGATTGTGCTAAAATTTCAATTGTTGATATTCCTTTGAAGGATAATGTACGACCTGCATGCATTTCCAAATTGAAACCTGACTGGTCAGAATTATATACATTATCCTCCCCAATCAATATAATTTCCGACTTTACATTTTCCACAATTTCGCTATTTGCGCTTGAGTGACGAATTTATTATTTTTGACTATAATAGTTTTTAAACGGGAAGCGATTATATTTTACGAATGACAGGACTGAGATTTCGCCCGCTCAGGCACGGAGAAATAACAAGTGAAAAAAGTGCTCTATGAATGGAGCGCACTTTTTCTCACTTGTTATTTCGCTGTGTCTGAGCGCGTAAAATCTCGCCGTCATTCGTAAAATATAATCGCTTCCCGTTTAGAAACTATTATAGTCTCGACATTTTTGTATTAGGATTTTCGTCTTAAAATATTCTAAGAAATCTGCCATTAAGAGGAAATACGGTAGTTTTAGGACACCTCGTATATCATTCCTTCTACGATTATTATAATCAACGATTATACTAACGCGATTAATTAATTCTCGCAGTTGACGACACGAAACGACGGCGATTTATCAAAGTAGGTATTTTACATGATTTATAAACTTCGAGTAAGAATCGAAGCGACGTGGAATAGGAATTATAAATTATCGTTTGATAGGTACAATTTCAAGATTTACACGTTTGAAATATTGGATTTCACTTAACAGGCAAATATTTCAAAAATATGCAATTTTACAAAAAAACTTTTCAAATAAAAGTTGTATGATGTTGAGGGGGACGTACAATAGTGACCTTGGTTTGACCTTGTGAATTACCTATGGCGATAGCGGCTCCCACACTAGTATCCGCTTTGGTTCATTCTTCATCATTAGTAACAGCAGGTGTTTATTTAATAATTCGATTTAATAAAATTTTGATTAATAGAATAATAATAGATAAAATTTTGTAGTGTGTATCAATTTTTACTATATTTATATCTGGATTAATGGCAAATTCTGAGAATGATTTTAAAAAAATTATTGCATTGTCTACTTTAAGTCAATTGGGTTTAATAATAATAATTTTAAAGTTGGGATTAAATTATTTATCATTTTATTATTTGCTAACTCATGCAATTTTTAAATCATTGTTATTTATATGTGCTGGAATTATAATTCATTTAACAAACAATAATCAGGATATTCGATTTTGTGGGAATATAAATGAATATATTCCTTTTACTATAGTAAGTTTTTATATTTCAAGATTAGCTTTGATAGGAATTCCATTTATAACGGGATTTTATTCTAAAAATTTAATTATAGGATTAATTTATTTAATAATTGGGAATATAATTCCTTTTACTATAGTAAGTTTTTATATTTCAAGATCAGCTTTGATAGGAATTCCATTTATAACGGGATTTTATTCTAATTATTCTAAAATAGGATTAATTTATTTAATAAATATTAAT
>NW_021853517.1:16044-45151 GCF_003651465.1 Formica exsecta
GAATTCGACAAAGAATCAAAATTGTATGTCAAATTGATAAATTCGTGCAAATGCATGTTGAAAATTAAGGAAATCTTGAAATTATCCAACTGACTGATACACGACTATATGACATACTGAGACTGGTGATGTAGATACGTGTTATATACAAACATTTATTACATTCCCAAACACTGATTTGTTTTGATTTCTTTTGATATTCTTACTTAGTATGTTACTCACTATATGTTGTTTATATGGCAGTCGGCATGGATTACGAAGCTTATATTTTAAAGATAGAGAAAAATTAAATTAGAAATAGGTTTGGTTTAGGTTTTTTTTTTGGAAGTGGAGCCCCGCCGTAGAGGGGGCGGAACCCACTGTTTTATGCATATACTTTTTAATGAGAAGTGAAATTCCACATGGGTTTACAACTTTTCACGCAAAGCGAGATTCAACTCATGTACAACCCATGTAGAATCTCACTTTGCTTTAAAAAGTGTATGCATAAAACAGTGAGTTCCGCCTCCCCTACGGCGGGGGGGCTCCAGGAGATATAACCGGAGGATATAACCTAACCCAAACTTATTTCTGATTTAAAACTAAAATTTGGTTTGGGTTGTGGGGTGGACCTTGCTTTGCTTTGGTAATTTTTGGGGTTTTTCGGTTTTTTTGGGGGGGGTAGGGATGATGGGGGGACGTGCTTCCCCAACTGATTATCACTGTTGAAGTCACAACAAAGAGTTTTTCCGAGAGATCCGATCATATTTGTCAAAATTCAGAAATAGCCTTATTCGAAATAATTACCATAATTACCCTTTTTTGGTCTATAACTTTTTTTTGGGCCTCCCCCAACTAAAAATGGTTATTTATATTTCTTTCTAAACATAAAAAGTCCGTAAAAAAATTAGCCCAGTTGCAGGTGGAGCCGTGATTCTGAATAATTACCTATAAATTTTAAATTATAAGTAACAAGTAAAAGATTATAAATTTATAATTTAAGTTATTTAACAGAATTACACTACTAATACTATGCAGGACACCCTGTATAGTAAAAGAATTAGACTTCTTTAATTATAACCAAATATAAATAATGACGATACTTTCAATAACCAAATATAATAATGACAGTGTTTTCAATTTGTCTGATTTTCTTTTGCTCATAATTAATAATTATAAAAATATTTAAAAGTTAAGCATCTTTCCACGAGTTAATGCTTGTGCACAATCGTATATTTTTATATATTTTAAATTATTATTTAATATATAGTTTATAGATAATTGAGATTATCGACAAGATTGGCAATACAGTATAGATAAATAATGCTGTTTTGTAAGCAAAACTCGCTTCTTTGTATTGGACACATTTTTATTAATAAACGCGATAGTGTCTTATGCTAAATATACAGGGTGTTTCAGGAGGAAAGGTCAATATTCTGGGAGGTGATCGTATCGGTCATTTTAAGCAAAAATGTTCATATAAATATATGTCCTATTCCCCACGGTTTCCGAGATAGAGCGACTTGAATGTACATCTTGTGTATTCACTTTTCTTCTGTACACTTCAACCTTCATCCGTGAACCTGTACAGTGAAGTGTACAGAAGAAAAGTGAATACACGAGACAAACTGCTCGCTCAAATAATGGATGCTAGTGCCCGCATAAAGGAACGTCACGATGTACTCAGACGAGCAACACGCCATGTTCACACAACAGATGAAAAATGCATTGATGTTAACGGTGGAATTTTTGAAAATTTATTATAATCTGTAAAAAATGTATCACTTGAACAATAAATATTAGAAATAGTACGTAGTATTTCTTTCTTGTCAGTAATTTTGCAACTGTACATTCAAGTCGCTCTATCTCGGAAACCGTGGGTAATAGGACATATATTCATATGAACATTTTTGCTTAAAATGACCGATACGATCACCTCCCAGAATATTGACCTTTCCTCCTGGAACACCCTGTATAGTATAAACATATATAACAGTACAATCTTATAAAAGCATGTTACAGCATATTATTTCTAGAATGATTAGTTTGTATAATAATAATTTAAAAAAAATTGAATTAATCTTCTCATGCAACGTGCAGTACAAATAGAAATATATTACTAAATTTTTTGCAGAAATATCATTGTACATACGTATTTTTCTGCTTGATTTATGCATTCT
Source organism: Formica exsecta (assembly GCF_003651465.1). Taxonomy (NCBI): domain Eukaryota; kingdom Metazoa; phylum Arthropoda; class Insecta; order Hymenoptera; family Formicidae; genus Formica; species Formica exsecta. The sequence continues at coordinate 18,204 of NW_021853517.1, forward strand.
TCAGTTACCTGATTGAATTTTTGCCATTCACTTAATACTCAATTAATTACTTAATAATTAGCGAACTTGCCAAAATTCATCAAACAGAGAAGACTGTTAGTGCATTTGGAATCGTTTAAGCTAGCTTAATTCTTCCTGACGATATCTTTAATGCGATACTGATCGCAGTGCATAATATGATAATATATGTATAACCTCCCCTCTCTATATTTATTTTTTTATATTCCGTTCTTTCTTATTAAGAAAGGCAATAAAAAGGTAAGTATCTTGCTCATGAACAAAAATTTGAACTTTAAACAAAGTGTTGAATTTAAAATAAATAGTTACCTCTAATTCAAATACAAATTTGAACATTTGGCTTTTTCATGTACTATTGATACATTTAAAAAGTTTAAATATTGTTCAGATTTGCTGGTAACTTTATTTTGCATTTTATAAAAACTAGGTGTTATTTAGAAAAATATTTTTCTTAATATAAATAAATAGTGTAAGTTTTCAACCAATTTATTTTTCAAGAATTTGAATACACACAATTTGTATATATTTAACTTTCATTATTTAGCAATATCCATTGATCCATTTTGAAAACATCAAAATTCTTCATAAATGTGCAAAATAAGATTACCAATAAATTTGAAAAAATTATCTTTTAATCCCATTCTATATCCTATAATAAAGGAGGATGTCAAATTTTAACTTTTTAGTTTCACCAACCGGATCTCATTTAGACAGCTTGGTTGCCAATATTTCATATAAAAATCCATCAGCACCTCTTATTTCACAAAATAACGGATATCAATTTATGTGTGGAGATCCTTTCGTGCCATCTACATGCACAGAGCCATGTACTTGTGCTCATGTTTATCACATCCAGTTAGGAGCACTCGTGGATGTGATGATCTACGATGAAAGTATGTATTTAAAAAAGACATCAAAGATGTAAAAAAAGCGTCCAGTATATCTTTTTCTCGGATCACAATTAAAGTCCTTTACAAAAATAAAATCTCTTCAGAGCTAAAAAAGCACAATTCTTTACAAAAATTCTTAGGAAAATCTTAGAAAAAAAAAAAAATTTGTAGAGAAAACTTCAAGCTTTCACATTAGAAAGTCGAAAATTGTTGCATATTTTTTTGGGACACGTGACAGATCTACAAAGAAGAAAAGAAAAGAAAATTTTCTATTTTGTCCAGCTCGTAGTTTTCTATATATAAAAATTCTCCCAAACTTATAGAAATTTAGAAACAATGATGAACTTTTAAAAGTAGAGATTTTAAGCCAAACCCATTTTTTTTCAGATTTAAATTTCGTTCATTTTTTAACGATATTACAGGTGGCTGAGTTTTGCCTATTTAAAAAAAAATTAGGTGTTCCTCTAATTTTTAAGAGTTTATATTAACCAAAATTGTTTTTACAGATGGTATTAAAAAAATATAAATGTGTGTGCTATTATATTATTAAGTGAAAAATTGACGAATAAAAGCCAAGGCGCTGGTATTAATGCAAAAACTTATTAGTGTTAAATTTCAATAATAAATGTGTATTAAAAATGTATGTTTGGATTGTTTTTTAGTCCATCTTCAAATATAAAAAGATTAATCGATATTTTAAAATTTGACATACACAACATTTATGATTGCAGTCAAATTTTAAATTAAAATCGATAATCAGAAAAGAAGACTCACTAAAAACCGCGTAGAGTCTGTACAAATCAATGGACAACATCTAAACGCCATCGCCACATGTATATCCATCGATGATTTACAATATAATGATGATTATATTATAAAAAACTGACAAATTAGAGCAAAGCACGGGTATTGGTGCGCTTATTATTGTTAAATTTTAGTAATAAATGTGTATTAAAAATATATATGTGTATTAGATATATTTCGTACCATTTTTTGGTCTTTAGCATAGATATAAATATATAAAGATTACATTAGTATTTTAAAACTTGAATATTTGTACAAATTAGTGGACAACGTCTAAACGCCATCGCCACATGTCGCCACATATCCGTCGTATACAATGTCCGTGGTATACAATATAATGACTAATGTTGACCGGTGATACGGTCACAAAAACAATGGTCATAAAAATGGTCATAAACAAAAGTCAAAAAAATAAAAACGGGAGAAAGGCTAATGCGACAAGTTTAGTTAATCTTTAAATTTGTAACGCGGTTACCTCGACGCTCGGATCGGTTCGTCGGTGTCCGGGTTCGAGGAAAGGGAAGACTCAAACTTGCGAGAACACGTGTTAGGTAGAAATACTGGTTTATTCAGAAAGTATTATATACAAGCAAAGTGGCGTGCAGGGCCAAGCGATTATAGTCAGCGTGCGGCAGGCGACAAGCTGGCTTCACGGTGCGGAGTGCCTCGGACGGCGCAGTTTAGCGGAGACTTAATGTCTACAGCGCGTATATTACAAGTGGGCTTATGGCTAGCTTACTTCCTACGGCGCGGTTACGACTAGCGGACTTATGACTACGGCTTACTGGCTACGACGCGTATATTACAAGCGGGCTTACGACTAGCTTACTTTCTACGGTGCGTCTACGACTAGTGGACTTATTACTACGGCTTACTGGCTATGACGTGCACACTAGGCTAGAGCGTTAAGCGGGGAGCACACACTTTTGCATAAGCGCATAATCATAAGCATAAGGAATTTGATTGGTCAATTTCTTTATGCATAAGGAAATGGACCAATCAATTTCCTCATGCTTATGATTATGCGCTTATACAAAAGTGTGTGCTCTCCGCTTTAGGTCTACGGCGCGGCATGCATAAACGGCTTATGAATTAGGGTCAGGCTGGGTGATCAGGTATTGCGGGCAGGACCGAATGTCATGTCGGACCCTGCCTCGGCAACGGAAACCGGCAAAACCCGGCGGAGCTGAGCGAAACCTCAGCCCGGACTGGTGTTAGGAGCCAGCAAAACCCGGCAGAGCTAAGCGAAACCTCAGCCCCGAAGGTAGAGAGAGCCGGTGAAACCCGGCAGAGCTAAGCGAAACCTTAGCCCCGAGAAGTTAGCAGATCGGTGTTAAGGAACGGATCGCAAGATGGGTTTTGGTCTCGATATCTCGGCCGGGTGACCTTATATACCCGGCCGGCGTCCCCCGCTGTGCGCCGTCGGTCCGGCGGTGGGGTTGGTACCGCGTGGGGGCACCGCGAGAGAGATAGCGCTTGCGGAGAGTGAGACGGCGGGATATAGTACAATCACTTTAGGGTTTGACCTTGGAAAAAATGTTAGCCAGCTGAATTTTGGCACAGACCTTCGTTTTTGCATAAGATTGAAGGGGATAAAAAGTATACCATTGTACAATGGCCACTAAGAAAAATAATTATACAAATAGGGCTTAAATTCCGTTTTTCTGCAAATATCTCGTTAAATATCAATTTTACCAAAAAAACACAGGAGTAGAAAATTAAAGAGTGGACAATTTTGCACAAGAAATATTCTATAAGTTTTTTTCGTACGAGCAATACTTTTCACGTAAGAATTTATGCAAGATATACGATTTTTGGTGAATTTACGGAGCGTGCCGACAGACGTCACGTGGATTGAAGCGTCGCACGCGGGCACAGAAAGTGTCATAACTTTTGAATGAATCATCGTACAGAAATGAGCAAAGAATCGTTGAAAAGCTGAAGGTTTCAGCTTTTTAATGCAATCTGTTTTGTTATCGTACGACAATTTTTTAAAATTCTACGATGGTTTAAACAAAATGTTACATGTCATTTTTGCCTTCTTTCATAAAATCAGCTACAAGTAGCTTCCAAATCGTTAAAAAAAACGCCTGCAGGATATTACAGTATATACTTCATACTTTGACCCTACGAAAGGAAAAAAATTACAAAATTTTTTTTCTTTAAAATCAAGCTACTGACATTTTCAGTAATATTCAAAATTTTTGATGAAACGTTAAACTTGAAATCGTTATAAATTTGCAAAAAATTATGCTAAAAAAGTTTTTTAAAAAGCAATTGAAAGCTTGGAATGTCTACTTTTAGGTTTCACATCCCTATATTTTGTCATTTTTTTGAATTTTCATTTATTTTGTAAATATGCGAGTTATCGCGAAAAACCTGTTTAAATTTGTACTGATTCTGATCGGCATTGACATGATGTATCAGAAATATGAACACATAAATATATACTTACTCAGAATAGTTTTTTATAAAAATTAGGAGTAGAGGGGAGAAGAGAGGGCGCTTGGGACCAAGAGTAGAGAGAAATAACTAATCGTCACAAAAAACAGTTCTATTTTACAAAAATGTACTTCTATATTTTAAGAAAACCTAATTTTATAAAAAATTTTGCGTAAATTTATATATAATATACTTTTATATAATATGGAAATGGACAAACTGAAGTCAAAAGAAAATTAAAATATGAACTAGTCACAAAATCACATTGTGGGTCAAATATAACAAAGAAATGAGATACATAATATACAATAAATATGTAAAATTAACTTGTCGGTGAATGTAAAATAAAAACGAATTATAAATTTATATATTTTCTTATTCTTGCAGTTCTTCATTCTGCTCTTCTATCTCTGGAACCATTATATTTGTGCAATTTTGTATTTGGCAATATCCGCAAACAGAACTGTAGAATAATCCTGATTTTCTGCAAGTACATCTTTTTTCACAACCCATTTTGCAATTACAGAAAATTATATTTAATAAGGTTTCTTTTCTGAATGACATAGAAGACGGGAGATATAACAAATGAAATCACTGCTCGCTCTGCTAAATGCAGGTGACCCCTGGTGACAAACAGGAAGTTGCGAGTCGCTCTATAAAACACAGGTGACCCTTAACAACAAACAAGAAATCGCGAGTCGCTCTGTTAAATACAGGTGACCCTTGGCGACGAAGGAAAATCACGAGTCGCTCTGCTAAATGCAGGTGACCCTTGGTGACAGATAGGAAATCGCGAGTCGCTCTGTTAAATACAGGTGACCCTTGGCGACGAAGGAAAATCACGAGTCGCTCTGCTAAATGCAAGTGATCCTTGGTGACAAGTAATATAAGATCCAAGGTAATATTCTAGAGAAGGGGTTAGAAGGACTAAAGGAGAGAAGGCCGAGTAGAAAAGTAAGTTAAGATTGAAACGTAAATGATTGAAGTTACTGATTGATTTATTATAATTAATTAGGAGTAGAGGGGAGAAGAGAGGGCGCTTGGGACCAAGAGTAGAGAGAAATAACTAATCGTCACAAAAAACAGTTCTATTTTACAAAAATGTACTTCTATATTTTAAGAAAACCTAATTTTATAAAAAATTTTGCGTAAATTTATATATAATATACTTTTATATAATATGGAGATGGACAAACTGAAGTCAAAAGAAAATTAAAATATGAACTAATCACAAAATCACATTGTGGGTCAAATATAACAAAAAAATGAAATACATAATATACAATAAATAAGTAAAATTAACTTGTCGATGAATGTAAAATAAAAACAAAGTATAAATTTATATATTTTCTTATTCTTGCAGTTCTTCATTCTGCTCTTCTATCTCTGGAACCATTATATTTGTGCAATTTTGTATTTGGCAATATCCGCATACAGAACTGCAGAATAATCCTGATTTTCTGAAAGTACATCCTTTTTCACAACCCATTTTGCAATTACAGAAAATTATATTTAATAAGGTTTCCGGTGCAGGTGGCTTATGCATTTTTAATGGCTCGAATGTCTCTTTCATTTTCCAGTCCCAGTTTGTAACCGGAAGATTTATATCAAAAAGCCATTTTTGTACTTGTAAATACACTCTATACAAGTGCTGTCGAGCTGCATCTGATGTAGGCGGTATACACGCTAAATTAACAGCCTTTCTTTTACCGATAGCTTTCGTGAAGCAAGTGTATCGAAACTCATCGATGCATGATACTTTATTTGAAGCACCATAGATCGATAAAAGACATGTAATACCATTACAAAAAATTGTTTCGTACATTTGATTTTGTATTTTAAAAGCCTCTGCAGCCTGCTGGAATTTTTCATTTATTTCAAATAATTTTATTATTTTACTTTTTCCTTTTAAATAAAGACAGGAGATAGTGTCGCAGCCAGATATTGCATGCAGCCCAAGCGCCCATTCTTCTCCCCCATACTTCTAATCTTTATAAAAAGCTATTCTGAGTAAGTATATATTTGTGTGTTCATATTTCTGATACATCATGTGAGCGTTCTGCGCATTACATGTACACGGTTTTCGCTTGTGTGCGTATCCCCTCCACTACGGTTGCGTGTTGCTAGCGTGGGCATTCTGGCATCACTGCTTCCGGGTTCGTCAGGATAGAAGGATCCTGGATGGAGAGGAGACGAAAGGGGGGAATGACTAAGGATGATAGTTGAGGGTGCTGGGGATCCTGAGGGGCCAGGTTCGGGAGAAGGGGTTGATTCTGGTACGTGAGGAGGACTGTCTGGTGTGCGTGTATTTGCACTGAATGTCTAAATTTTTCTAACTTGCACCAAACAACGCGGTTTCGAGACACTTAGAATTGGCATGAAAATTTAAAATTGAAGTCGAAGTAATTATGGAGAACTAGCAAAAATCGAGAAATGAATTGAAGTGTGAACTATGAATTGTAATGAACTGAAAAAAAATGAACTGTACTGACTAATGAACTGTAATGCCTCCGCGAGGAATGGTTCGGAGTATATTAAGCCTTTTGCTCCTCCTCTCCATTCGCTTTGTTAATATTTTTTCACGTATTGAATTTTTTAATCACGCCCTCCGATGTTGCTGGGGGCGTTGCCTTTAGCATAGAAGATGTTAGAACCTTAGATATTGATGAAGGCTTTTGTTTATAGAATTAGGTTTCGCCCAATGGAGAGTTGACAGTAATGTTAATTTGAGAAACAATTCTTGGAGTTTTTCTTCGTTTGATGAAATGAAAAGCTCTTAGATCCAGAAAGGGAGAAAAGAAAAAGGGAAGTTTACGTATTTATCCTTATAATATATATATATATCTTAACGTAGATATCGCGTAACGGAGATCTGTCAGGCGAGCACACGTGGTATCATTTTTACCGTCCGTTTCGTTTTTCGTTTGGATTCCTGGTATCGAAATTGTTTATTACAAGAGCTGTCAAGCATAGTTTAGATTCGTAAGAGAATTTGTCACCCGAGCTTCTAATGGTTAATAATTACTGATTAATTTGCTTATCTTCTTAGATCAGATCTGCTCTAGTTTCCTTTTTATATCATCTATCCTCTCAATTTTTGTTTTCAAAAAGTTTGTCTCGCCTTTCAGTTTCCCCATTTGTTTATTTCTAGACGTAGTGCGCTCTTAAGATACCGCTAATCTCTATTCACGATGAAAGAAAAGAATCGTGGAGTCCGCTGGACGTAAGAAGGGTAAAAGTGACGTTTAGGGGATGCAGCCCCGATAACCTTGACCTTGACATATGTTATCAAGGTCACCCTCCTGAGTGACCTTCAGAAGGGTTTAGCCGTCGCTCGTTTTTTATTAGAAAGTTATTAATTAAAATATTATTTATTAAATGTCTGGAATAAATAAATACATGAATGGACACAGGAATTTGATATAAGAAATAGTCGACGAGTATGAAGAAATGAGAATTTTAATCAGTATTTAAACGATCTAATGGATACATAGAACTCATTATTTCAAAAAAAGCCTGAATGCGCTCGTCAAAATTGTGTATTCTTTTAAATAAAAATTCTGCGAGATAATTCGTTACTCACTATATGTTGTTTATATGGCAGTCGTCATGTTAAGTTATTTCTTCCGGAAGTGGAGCCCCCCGAGGGGGGGGGGGCGAAACTCACTGTTTTATGCATACACTTTTTAATGCGAAGTGAGGTTCCACATGGGTTTACAACTTTCCACGCGACGCGAGGTTCAACGCAAACCAATGTGTTTAGTTCTTTGATAGTGGAGATAGCGCTCTCTTTCGTCATGCTACGTGCGAGCGAGAGAGAACGCAAGGGGCACGAAACAGAATATGTCCTTTTCTACGTGGGCATCGGCCCCCACTCCTCAACACTCGGTCTAGATATATTATGTCTATGCACCCCCCCCGTGGGTGTGGTTGTGTGTGTGCGCGCGCGCGCGCGCGTGCTTCCTGTCCGTGCATGTACTTTGGTATATTTCAAACTTTTTTTGTTAATAACTTTTTAATAAGCAACGAGCGACGATTAAATTACATTTTTTTAAATCCGTTTTAATCGACCATTTTCGGCAGGGAGGTTCCGCCCCCCTACGGGGGGGCTCCACTATCAAAGAACTAAACACATTGGTTTGCGTTGAACCTCGCGTCGCGTGGAAAGTTGTAAACCCATGTGGAACCTCACTTCGCTCGTCGCTCGTTGCTTATTAAAAAGTTATTAACAAAAAAAGTTTGAAATATACCAAAGTACATGCGTAGACAGGAAGCACGCGCGCGTATTCACACACACACACACATACGGGGGGTGCAAAGGGGGCCAAAGGCCCCCCTTGCACCCCCCATAGACATAGTATATCTAGACCGAGCGTTTGCCTTTATTTTATTTACCTCAAAAAAAATAAAAATAAGAAACGAAATGTTGACAGCGCAAGTTTTGAACCTGGGTTCTGGTTCTTATTGTTCTTGCGCTTACTCCCTGGGTAGCACCTGATACGGCACTGCTCGATAACGTGTCTTTTTTTACAACGTACATTAGAATTTCTCCAAATTTCAAGTATAAAAAAATATTACTTACAAGGCGCATTGGACGAAAAGCTCTTACAGGACTTAACTATATTCAATATAGATTCACCACAAAAAAGGAGATCAAAATCGGTGAAGAGTCAACTGCGACTTCTTCTTATAAGTTGTTGCGTGAATCCTTAAAGATTGAGTCCTTTTGTACCTTGACAAATCCACAAAGTTTGTCAAAGTGAGCATATGATAATCTCGTGTCAAGGTCGCAAAAAACTTGTTTAAATCGTTTAAAAAGATTGGAATATAAGGTACCATAAAGAGAGAGTGAATGCGATTCCCTCGGTTGGTCGTTTTCTCTGGTCACAGCTCTCGGTTGATATTTTGTAAATAAGAACTTTATACGTTCACGAATGGTACTGAAAATGTAAGCCAGGTGATAACTATTATCTAGGAGGAAGTCAATTATCAATTTAAAGTTTTTCTGGTGAATTCTCGGGTGTGACAATAAAAAGATCCAATCCATCAAGCCAATGATTGTTCCTTTCTTATGGCATAGTGGATAATTAGATTTATAATTCAAGTATCTCCCAGACAAAGTGGATTTATGATACCTAACCAGCCGAATTCTATTACATTATTATTTACAATTATCGTGACGTCTATAAAATTGAGTTGTTGTCCACTCCTTCGTTCATAGTAAACTGTAGCCTCGGATGAAACAAATTGAAGAGAGTTAAGACCTCAGTAAACATAGAGGAAGGAATTGCCAAAGCTAAATCATCCACTTACCTATAATAAAAAGGCAAATTGAAAGGAATGCAAACTGCTCTGTTTTCTAAGTCTTGCAAAGTGATATCCGCAATGATAGGGGACAGGGGAGAGCCCATGGGAGCTTCGAATGTTTGTTGGTTAGGTATTTTTTCGTTCAAAGTGAAATATGTTGAATTAAGTACGAATTGAATCGCCGTCATCTCGAGGGATATTACATTTTTCCTCGATGAAACATCAACTCTCCAAAATACTATCCAAAGTTAAGTTTATAGAATGTTCGTAAAAAGAGAAACGATATCCAATGACAATAATTTAAATTGGTTATTGACGTATAGAGATGTAAATAGAAAAAAACAAAATATTTTTTTTCATAAAAAAACTGTTTTTTTATAATAAAAAACAAGCCTTGTTTTTTTCAAAATTTTATTTTTTTCAGATATTTAATATATTTATATTTTGATTACTGCAAATTGATTTTTCATTATTTTTAACTTTTTAGATAGAATTGAAAATTAACCATTATTATTTTAAATGTAGCTCGCATTCCAATTGGCTATATAGTTATGTAATTACTATTTTTAATTAGGTAAATTCTCCAAAAACAAATCATAATTAAATTTGAATAAATTGTATTTATTGAGATAGAAAGATACAGTTCGTAATTTTTAAAAATGCACTTTAGTTAATATTTTTAATAATATTGTAAATAATACTTTAATCATAATTTTCATCCTCTGAATCCTCGAAATTCATTATAGAAGTATCTGAAATTTCGTGCTCATTGGTCTCATCATCTAAACTAGTTTTATTTGCTCTGGCTTCCGATACTGTCTCACAAATTTCAGGTTCTTTATTGCTGATGCTAGGAGTAATAAAGTGTTGTGATTGTGAACTTTTTGCAACTTTAAATTGTGTGCGATATAAACAATTTTTGCCACCCTGTCATTTGTTAGTCTATTTCTTTTGGAAGTGTTTTCTTTTGGAACTATATTGCACTATATGTACTGAAGTTTCTTTCGCAGGCAGCTGAAGTGGCGGGTAATTTAAAAAATCGTACAGGTATTTTTGAAAGCTATGTGTTTTTGCACAAACCATTCCACCATGCTATTGATGAAATTTGATCAACAATTTGCCAAAGAAACTGTTGGTTAAAAAATTCTTCTTTGAAAGTTGGCCAGATCACAAAAAGCTTTGTTTTCATCCAAATCTGGTATCTTTTTTGCTGAATCAAAAATCATCTGTATAGTTTCAGTCCGAAAATAAAAAAAAAATCAAAATTGATATTTCCTAAATATTGATAATAGTTTCATAAATTTGCGACATTTCATAAAAGAATAAATTTTTTTTGTTGTGTCTCGAGTAATAGAAAATGTATATAAATAATAATAATAATAAATGTACACAAAATGTAAATAAATATTTTATTATTACAATTTTTTGTGTACTTACTTGTTCATTCGGCGTCAGATCATAATCATATTTTTTCGGATCTAGAAGATTGCATATTTTATGAACGTCGCAAATAGCAAACTCCTCTCTCTTGGCAATTTTTTCTCTCGCTGTCATTTTTTCATTCTTAGACAAAGGACAGGAAGGTAAAGTTCTATCCATATGATTTTTAATATTTCGGAAAATTCCAATAACTGAAGAAATTCTAGGTTGATCACTCTCTATAAATTTAATGGCAGTTGCTATTGGCTTGAGCAAATCAATAAAACATTTTACTTTATTCCAAAAAGACTCATTAAGAGCATTTTTTTAAAAATAGAATGTTTTTTGTTAATAATATTTTGCAAACTTTTATCATTAGCTAATGATTGAATTGCGTACTTATTTATTTGTACACTTTCTAAGCAAGAAACTATTGAACCCCATCTTGTCTCAACACATAGTTTCAAAAGAATTTTAGTATCTTTCTGTTTTTCTTTAAATGTCGCCAAAAATATATGTGATTGTTTGAAGCATTTTATAATTGTTATAACTTCAACTAAAAATGTTTTTAACATTGGCAATTTTTTGATATCACTGAATAATAAGTTCAGTGAATGAGCAAAACACCCATACGTAAAAAGATTGGTGGTTTCATTCTCTTGTTTTAAAATATTCCATGCAACTTTCATGTTCATTGCGTTATCCGTAATAAGTTCAAAAACTTTCTGTGGACTAATTTTTTCAATTACTGAATTTATTTCTCTGGCAATATATTCACTGGTATGTGATTCTTTTCCCGTTGTTACAATTTTATATAATAAAGGCAATGGTGTGGTAACGACAAAATTAATAATCGAATCGTTTCTGAGATTGCTCCAACCATCACATATTAGAGCAACTGATTCTGCAGCCGCAATTTGTTCTTCCACTAAAAAATTAATTTTTTCATATTCTCTCTCTCTCTCTTTCAGCAAAAGAGATCCAGAAAATTCATCGGGGTTGGTATTTCAAATGCAGGCCGCATGAATTTGAAAAACTTTGACCAATAAGTGTTTTCTACAATACTTAAAAGAGCACCACTAGCAAAAATAGCTCTAGCCGACAATTCTTTTGCTTGATTTTGATCAGCTGGCTGCATGTTATCAACAAATGATAATATTTGTTTTTTACTGGGCATATTTGAACTTGAAGTACTCGAATCTGCATCTGAGATACAATCTATGGAAACTTCTGAAGAAACTGAAAATTCCGAGTCACTATTACTTTTCACATATTTTTATTTCACACTTTTAGGACATATCATACATATTTTCACATGCTCTTTCATACGTGAACCATTTTTTACAAGTTCTTTACTACATAAAGTACATTTAACTCGAGATACTTTTCCAGTACTTTGAATATCTTTAAATAAACAACTAACTTCTACAGGCTTACGCCCCGAACCTTCACGCTTCGGCATACTGGAATATACTGAGGAATGAGGAATATACAGAAGTTACCACGTAAATGTTAACAAATCGGCAGTTACTAGTGAAACATAAGCGTTTCGCGCCATGCCCGCTTATTTTCCCGAGCAATCCCGGGATACTCGAGAAAAAGAAAGAACGAGAGCGAGCGAGATGACCTATCATCTAAGATTACCGAAGTTTCTTACAATCGGCTTTCTCTATCCATTCGCAATTCACGAATATAAGCATCTTATAAACTGAAAATCAATTCTTTTATTTTTTATTTTATCTTTCTAAAAACAATTTTAAAGGATTAATGAAATTTTTGCGGTTAAAATGATATCAAACACGATATAATTCGGATAATTTTCAATTAGATGCATATGTTACGTCCAGACTCGAATGAAAGGAAAGTCAGTGCGTTACATAAGTACGGAGGTCATCAATCAGAGCGGTGCGGGAACAGTCTAATATTAATCTAATAGTTCTGATTGGATCTACAAAAATTTTTTGGTAGTAATAATAATAATCTGTATTTATGGCGGAATAAAGGGAAGTTAGGGAATTTCTTCGAGATGGACGGTGGAAGGGGGAAATCTTCTTCTCAGGATTTCTATGGGAACGGCGACAGGGAATAATCGCCCTGGGACGAACCACGGGATGATAGCGTCAGGAAGACCTCTCTCCAACGCTCCTCGTAACTCTGCGTTGTCTACCTGGTCCGGTCCTATGCAGAATACTCCTTCAGGTAGCGGTTGAGTCAGGGGAGAAAATCGGTCCAGGACCCAAAAGCGAAATTGCTCCTCGGTCAGCCCTTGCTCGTAAGCTCTAGACCCCTCTTCAAGGTGAAATGGTCCGTCTCTGGAGTCGCGGGGTTCTCTCTCCGAATTGCTCTGGTTATCGGAGAAATCGGCAAAATCCTGTTCTCGGGGTCCGCCCTCAATTTCGCTGTCGGGTGGTTGTTCAAAAGAGCTTCCGGGTTCGTCCGGATGGAAGGATTCTGGATGGACAGGGGACGAGAGGGGGGAATCACTAAGGATGATAGTTGAGGGTGCTGGGGATCCTGACGGGCCAGGTTCGGGAGGAGGGGTTGGTACTGGTACGTGGGGAGGACTGTCTGGTGTGCATGTGTTGTGTGTGATTTTTATTTTAATATTAGATTTTTCTACGCCCTTAACAGTAATGTTAATAGGGTGCGCTTGAGCCCGAGCCAATTCTTTCCGTAACCGCCTATTCCGACGATTCCGCGAACACTTGATAGCAGCTCGCGATGACCGTTTTTGTCTTTCCACTAAGGAAAGTCCATTTAAGAAAACATCGACCATATTGACCTCACCTTGAGAAGGTCACTCAAGGTCAAATCCATATTTTTATCATGTGGCCCCCTCGAAACCATGCAACTTTTGTCTGAAACATTTTTTGATATCTCACTTGGTTTCCGAAAAATATGCCCGCCTCACTATAAATGCCGCACCCTGTATATATTAAAAATAATAAAAATAAAAGAAGGAAAGGTTTGACTGAATGTGACAAATGAAATCACGGATCGCTCTGCTGAATGCAGGTGATCCCTGGTGACAAACAAGAAATCGCGAGTCGCTCTGTAAGGTACAGGTGGCCCTTGACGACGAAAGAATATGACGAGTCGCTCTGTTAAATACAGGTGACCCTAGATGACAGGTAAGAAGTTGCGAGTCGCTCTGTAAAATACAGGTGACCCTTAACATTAGATAGGAAACCGCGAGTCGCGCTGTAAAGTACAGGTAACCCTTGTCGACGGAAGAATACCACGAGTCGCTCTGTTAAATACAGGTGACCCTTGATGACAGGTAATATAAAGAAAGAGGAGATCCAAGGTAATATTTCAGAGAAGGAGTTAAAAGAACTAAAGAAGAGAAGCCCGAATAGGGAAGTTAGTTAAGATTTAAAGTAAATGATTGAAGTTATTAATTGATTTATTATAATTAATAATCCAAGAATTATTTCAAATGTACAAATGTAAAAGAAAAAGGAAATAGAGTTAAGAACATTCAAAACACTTACTACTTATCGAGTGCGTTGGTAACAAAAAAAATTAGATAATAGAAGGCTCCTACAGGCGAGAGGAGTTTCGATGAATCGACTCGACTTGGGTGATTGGAATGCGGGCTCGCAATCGTCGCTGCAGTCGCTTGGCACAAGATCTTCTAGATTTGCACTAAGTGTCTAAATTTTTGCACCAAACAACGCGGTTAGAAACACTTAGAGTTCGTATAAAATTTTAAGGATTGAAGTCGAAGTAATTATAATTGTAATAAGTGTGAACTAACTGACTGACTAATGAACTGAAACTGTAATATACTGTAATTAAACGGAACTGTAAATGTAAAGATCCGAACTGTCTAATGAACTGAGGTGAACTAACTGAATTGAAACTGAATGAAGAAATATTGATTGATCAATGAGCCGCGAGGAAAGGTTCGGAGTATATTAAGCCCTTTGCTCCTCCTCTCCATTGCTTTTGTTAATATTTTTCGCGAATTGAATTTTTTATTCACGTCCTCCGATGTTGCTGGGAGGCGTTGCCCTTTAGCATAGGAGGTGTTAGAACCTTAGGTATTGGTGAAAGCTTTTGTTTATAGAATTAGCTTTCGCCCAATGGAGAGTTGTTGCAATTTGAGTGAGAGTTATGCCTTTTATTATCTACTTAAGTTTTATCTTAGGTAGATAAGAAAAGGCATAACTCTCACTCAAATTGCAACAACTCTCCATTGGGCGAAAGCTAATTCTATAAACAAAAGCCTTCACCAATACCTAAGGTTCTAACACCTCCTATGCTAAACGGCAACGCCTCCCAGCAACATCGGAAGGTGTGAATAAAAAATTCAATTCGCGAAAAATATATAAACTCCTCTCGCCCTTAGGAGCCTTCCATTATCTGATTTTTTTTTTGTTACCAACGTACTCGATAAGTAGTAAGTGTTTTGAATGTTCTTGACTCTATTTCCTTTTTCTTTTACATTTGTACATTTGAAATAATTCTTGGATTATTAATTATAATAAATCAATTAATAACTTCAATCATTTACGTTTCAATCTTAACTAACTTCCCTATTCGGGCTTCTCTTCTTTAGTTCTTTTAACCCCTTCTCTGAAATATTACCTTGGATCTCCTCTTTCTTTATATTACCTGTCATCAAGGGTCACCTGTATTTAACAGAGCGACTCGTGACATCCTTCCGTCGCCAAGGGTCACCTGTACTTTACAGCGCAACTCGCGGTTTCCTATCTATTGTTAAGGGTCACCTGTATTTTACAGAGCGACTCGCAACTTCCTACCTGTCATCAAGGGTCACCTGTATTTAACAGAGCGACTCGTGATATTCTTCCGTCGCCAAGGGTCACCTGTACTTTACAGCGCGACTCGCGGTTTCCCATCTATTGTTAAGGGTCACCTGTATTTTACAGAGCGACTCGCAACTTCCTACCTGTCATCAAGGGTCACCTGTATTTAACAGAGCGACTCGTGATATTCTTCCGTCGCCAAGGGTCACCTGTACTTTACAGCGCGACTCGCGGTTTCCCATCTATTGTTAAGGGTCACCTGTATTTTACAGAGCGACTCGCAACTTCCTACCTGTCACTTATTTCTTAGATCAGATATGCTCTAGTTTCCTGTTTGTATCATATATCCTCTCAATTTTTATTTCCGAAAAGTTTGTCTCGCCTTTCAGTTTCCATTTGTTTATTTCAAGGCGTAATGCGCTCTTAAGATACCGCTAATCTCTATTAACGATGAAAGAAAAGAATCGTGGAGTCCGCTGGACGTAACACATAATAAAAATTTTTGTTATACATCTAATTGAAAATTATCCAAATCATGTCAGTTTGATGAAATTTACCGCAAAAGTCTGATTAATTCATTAGAATTACTTCTGAAAAAAAAATAATTGAAAAATATAAGAACTTTAGTTTTTTTTATTATGTTACCAAAAAATATATAAAGAAAAATAAATTATATTTAAAAAAAAATAATATAACAAAAAAACAATAGAAAAAAATAACATAACAAAATTAAATTTAAAAAAAACGTTTTTTTTTTTTAAAAATCACTCCCGACTGCTGCCAACAAAAGCCCAACACCTAAATATTAAAAAAACATTTTAAAAAATATAATATAAATTGCGGTTGGCAGCAGTCGGGAGTAAAAATAATGTCAAAAAACAAAATTGTTTTTTTTTCAATGAAAAAAACACGTTTTTCTTCAACTGTTTTTTTCTATTAGAAAAAAAAGGTTTTTATATATCTCTATTGATGTATGTGTCTAATAGTTTTTGAACCAATTCGAAGCAATTGGAGATGTGGCTATGTGCTCTGGGAATAGCATTATAAATGATGTCATGAAGAAATGTGGCTAAGAGATGAAGGATATTGATCGAGGAGACGATGATTCTGAGTGAGCAGTTCGGCTTGTGAATTTTCGGTAATCTATAGACTCTCAGTAAAACGTATCCGTATAGTTTAACCGTTTGTATATTGTGTCTGAAATATAATTGTTATTTTTCCATCTCGTCAGCAACTCACGCAGGCAATTAATCAATTTCCTCGTCGGATTTTTATTTAAAACTGCGTAGGTACTTTCATCGCACAAAATATTCGTCATTTTATTCAAATAAATATCGAGAGTAACCATGACGTTACTTTTATCCACTCTCGTAAAAACAATGTCCAAGGTTAACTACAACTTAGTGATAATATTTGTTAATCTGTAATGAATAATGAAAGAGCAGTTACAGAAATGATCAAGAATATTGAGCACAACATTAGAACACTTCCGACTAAGACACAAACCACTATTAGAAACCGTTCAGCCCCAATAATTAATGAGTTGATAAATCACTCCTTTATAAGATCTGTAACTGATAAACAACTTGTTCACGCGGCACCACCGAAATCATATACGTAGAAACACATCACAGCTCTCGGTTATTACAATTCACAGACTTAAGGCCAATCCTAAATTTGACTGGAATAAAGTTGAAACTTTAGAAAGTGAAACTTTGCTCAGTAAAAGGCTTGTCTCTGAAATGCTGTTCATCAAGACGAAATAGCAAAAGAATGGCCTGAACCTGCAGGGTGATACAGCAGATTTACACCACGCATTTCCGATAATAGTAGAGAACTCAAAAATTTTTAAAAATTGATTGATTTCGAAATTTAAATTTAAATTTAAATTTAAAAATTTGTATTGAATTTAAAAATTAATTAAACTTGTCGCATTCGCCTTTTTCCCACTATTTTATTTTTATAACTTTGTTTTATGACTTGTTTTTGTGACTTGTACGTATCTTCACTAAAATGGAGAACTAGGTAAAAATTTAAAAATTGATTAATTTGGAAATATAAATTTAAATTTGAATTTAAAGTTTAAATTGGATTTAAAGATTAACTAAACTTATCGCATTAGCCTTTCTTCCGTTTTTGTTTTTTTGACCTTTGTTTATGACCATTTTTATGAGCATTGTATTTGTGACCGTATCAACCGGTCAACATTAATCATTATATTGTATACCATTGACGGATGGCAATAGTGTTTAGACATTGTCTATTAATTTGTACATATTCTACGCGGGTTTTAGTGAATCTTCCTTTTTGATTATCGATTTTGATTTAAAATTTGACTGCAACCACAAATATTGTGTATGTCAAGTTTTAAATGCCAATATAATCTTTATATTGTGACGTAATATTTTTTAAATGTCCGTCACAAGGACCGAATGGCCCAACCGCGGTAGGTTTTTCGGGGGCCTATGTCCTTCCAACTTAAGGAGAGAGCGGCTTGCGCCCTTTCCAATGTGGGGAGAGAGCGGCATGATTGCAAAATCGGAAGAATATCGCTTTTCGTTTTGGAATTATTGCGTGCTAAGGAGCCATTTTAGTGGGCGACACATGGAAGTAGCCAGTATAAGATGTCATCCGCCACGAGACTTGATGGAGGACGTCGGGAAACGTCAAACGAGCGAGAGCCCGAATATTATGAATGGGAGCACGCCAGGTTGTATGATTTTTGTTGGCACATTTTATACGAAAAAACTGGAGGTTCCAGAAAATGGTCGCTGTCGTTAATTTTTTTCCCACCAATTAATTGCTGGAATGAGACTCGGAAGGCCGGGGAAAAATCGGCAAAGGGGATGGCATCCCACGCGCAGGACTCGTAACCCCGAAGCGGAGCCACGAAGGATTGTGAGCTACCGAAAGTCCGTGTCTCAAACAACCTGCCGGGAATAATTTAACGCGCGACAGGGCGAAGGATTAAGTAATATGGCCGTGAGGGGGCGCAAGGACCGCAATGGCCACGAAACCGCCCTGTTACGGAAGCGCCACAAGTGGCATATTAGTGATCTATCGAACCGACATGTCTCCTGCGAGACTCTCGCTCGTCACTATTCGGCGAAATCGCGGCGAGAACGCAGGTCCCCGAAAACCCCGAGCGTTAAAGCAAGAATTGTGGAAAGATCAAGATCCGTGGACCGGTGAGACGAGCATCGCCTTCCGTAAAACTGCCGAATTTTCGTCGAATGAGTCGCGCTCGAATAATTAGTTGTCATGCCGACCTCTGTAAGATTTTGGGTTTGGATTGTGAATATTGCGTTTTAAGAGATAAAAGCCGACAGATGGACGAAGCGCCTCATTCAAATCTTTTAGTGTTAGAGCTCTCTCTTTCTCTCTCCCTCCCCTTCTCTCACCCCATCTCCCTCTCCCCCTCTCTTCCCCACCCTTTCTCCCCACCCTCTCTCTCCCTCTACCCTCTCTCTCCGACAGTCAATTTTATGAATATTAAGTAACGTTTGTATTAAGATAAATAACTGTCGCGATTTCGTGAGTGTTAGTTTGTATCGATTCGCATAATGGGTCGTATATTTTGTGCACCAAACCGACAAGCCCGTGCATTATTTATTTCTTTGTTAATGTTTTTGAATATTAGCTTCTCGTACCGGATCGCATTATGAGTAATTATTTCGCAGAGTAATTTGTGGCTTTCGATTTATAGTAAGATTATTGGCGAGACCTACAGCAGAATGTCCGCGTACTATCAATATTAAAAGTCATTATCGTTATTGTAACGCACGTTAGCCTCACAATGGTCACATTTATAGCGCGTTACATTTATACGGCGTTTTATCTGTAACTTCAAGGGCTTGCTTCGAGCAAGTGCAAATTAGTTATTGGCATTTGCGCGTTGCTTCCAATAGTTGCCGTGGCCCGAATAAGCCACGTGCGACGGGAAATCTGCGCGGCCAAAACGTCTGATCGTTATATTGCTATCTAACGTTATTAACTACGTTTCGATATCCTTGCATTCGGTTGCCCTAGCCTGCACCGATACGCCTCTGTTTAATGGCTGGCATCGAATGCAACCGACAACACCAAACACGAATTTGTCTATCATCCAAGCTTATACATTTTCTTCTAATATACACTTGTTACTGTTACATAATTTTACCATTTATTATTTCAGCTTTCCTATTGTCGTTCTCGATTCTCGATCTTCCTCCCGTCCGTATGAATCACCCCCTCTACTATTTTGTGTGTGTTGAGTAGCCGGGTAATCTGCCATCGCGATTAATAGTTCATAATTAGTGTCGAGGAAATTTTGTGTGGTGCGGTCTCCCGCACCTGGCGCTCAAGTCTTTTGGTATTTGCTAACTTTTAGAGTAAAATCAACAATTGATAAGTCCCGCCAAAGGTATGCCGTGGGCAACCAAGAACCGCCCGCTGATCAATTTTAAAATCAATAAGAAAATAATCAGGGTCACAATATATTTATATCTATGCTAAAGATGGACCAAAAAACGATCGAAAATGTACATTTTTAATACACATTTATTACTAAAATTTAACAATAATAAATTTGCGCACTAATACCCGCGGCTTGGCTCTTATTTACCAGTTTTCCCATTTAATTGTTAGTATTTTGAGCCTACTGCTGTTATTATTAAAAAATTATTTTTGTTGTTAGCGGCTTATGTGGGGTAGGTAGTCCTCCATCAGACGCCTCCCCAGGTGACGAATTGTGGAACGCTCGCCAGCTTGCTGGAGGGTACCTGGGAAATAAAATAGCCGGGGTGGACCAAAACTAGCAATAAATTCAAGCAATGGCAGAAACAAATACGGAAATAATTACCCCAATTGGCAGACCAGGCACTAGCCAGGAGAATCCATCCTCTACGGAGGTCGGCCTCATAAATTCTGGGGGAGGCCAATCATTGTTTGCAAAGGATCCTTTTAGAAGAAATTTTTTATCCGTCACTGACAGCTGAAGTTACAGATATAAAATGTTTCAACCGATACATCACCAAATCAAAGAAAACAAAAACAGAAACCATTTGATGAAAACCAAATGGAATCACAGGGCCTGAACTATTATAGTGAATGGCAAAAAGAAATTAAAGCAAGGAAAACATTTGAACAGACTATTAACAGCTTGCAGTAACATATATCAGAAAAGAAAGTCATGTTGTTGAATACAATAGATGCAAGAAAAACACCTGTAATTTAGCGCAAAATAAAACTACTTATTGCATTGATGAAGAAGAGCTCGCAAGGGAAACAGATTGGATTCTAAAGAAAAAGAAAAGACCAAATAAAGAAGGAAAAGCAATGATTAGTCCTGACACATTTCTACAAAACCAAAGAGATGGAATGATATCATCAAAGCAATTAGATACGAAAAATGTGATAAGGAAAAATGAAATTTTTAAAAAACAACATATACCACCGCCTATGATTGCTTCTGGAGTAGAAATGTTTGGAGACCTAAAGAAATTAATTGAGGAGATAACAAATAAAGAATACAAATATATATCTCATAATAATAATATCTGGAAGATAAATGTCTCTGATAGTGATACATAGAGAGCAGTCACAGATCATTTAACAAAAAGGAAAATACAATACATGGCATACATATGAAGAAAAAACGATGAGGTCTATAATGTTCATGACAAAAGGATTACATCCCTCATGTGAATGAAAGCGAAATCGTCCTAGATCTGCAAAAGGTTTCCATATTTTTGAAGCTAAAAATATGATTTAAAAAAAACAGTGGAGAACAAAAATGGTGAGCGGTTAAAAAAAGAGTTGCACCTATTCCTGCTCACATTTCATAATAAAAGAAACATTGAAAAGATTTTTACCATTAAATCAATAATGGAAATAGGTGTTAAGATTGAACTACTAAGGAGAAATATAAATCTGATTCTACAGTGCAAGCGCTGTCAGTCTCTCGGACACATATAGGGTTATTGTCAAGGAAAATTTGACTGTGTGAAATGTACAGGCAAGCATCCCACGAAGAGCTGCTCCCTAAGGAGTGATCAAAAACTCAAGTGCATTAATTGCCGAAGTGATCACCCAGCAAGTTACAGGAGATGCCCAATTGCCAAAGAACGACAAGAAAGTAGAAATAAACTAATTAACACCCGGCATCAAAGGCAAGACGAAGCTCCTGTTGGTAAAAAATCAGACATCAAGATAAATAAATCTGGCATGGAAAATAAGCAAGAACAATACATCAAGTCTTATACACAAATTATCAAGAATGTAAGGAAAAAAGGAGATATTACAAACAAAGACATCCTAACGCTTGTACTCCAACGATAGAATGAGCAAGATAAATCTATTAAAACATTAATTGAAAATATATTAAAACATTAATTGAAAATCTATTAAAACATTAATTGGGAATCAGTATGCTAAAAAGAAATAGTAAGAAATTCATAATACTCAAGAAGAAATGAATCATACATTGAGCATTGCCACCTGGAATGCAAACGGACTATTACAACACCTTTCAGAACTAGAAATATTTCTGAGAAATGAGAGAATAGATATCTGTCTCATCTCTGAAACACATTTCACGAAGCAATCATATGTCAAAATTCGTCACTTTTCCTGCTATCACATTCAGCCGATAAAGCGAGGGGAGAATCGACAATATTGATAAGAGATAATATTTTACATCATAAGGGGCTTAAAATTGAAAGTGCAATAATGCAAATAACAACAATCAATATTCAGGCGAAAATTAGAGAATCTAAAATCTCAGCAATCTACTGTCCACCCAGATACATACCAACTTTGCTTAGAATTTCCGACCCATTTACCATTCGCTATTTTTAGCGGTTTTGAGTCTTTTTATTATTTTAGTTGCTTTTCAAAGCGAATACTCAGTAGATCTAGTAGTATCTCAGTAGTGATCCTATGGAAAGAAATTCGCACTTATACTTTTGCCCTACCTGAAGTAGTTCTCTACCTTTTAATGTTATCAGTCTCAAACTCCAGTGGGCGTGCTTTGCGTTGAAATCACTTCCGATAATAAAATAATTTCCTAGGATCCTGAATAAGTTAATGTAGTCTTCTTTTGTTGGTATGAATCTGGGTGGACAGTAGATTGCTGAGATTTTAGATTCTCTATTTTTCGCCTGAATACTGATTGTTGTTATTTGCATTATTGCACTTTCAATTTTAAGCCCCTTATGATGTAAAATATTATCTCTTATCAATATTGTCGATTCTCCCCTCGCTTTATCGGCTGAATGTGATAGCAGGAAAAGTGACGAATTTTGACATATGATTGCTTCGTGAAATGTGTTTCAGAGATGAGACAGATATCTATTCTCTCATTTCTCAGAAATATTTCTAGTTCTGAAAGGTGTTGTAATAGTCCGTTTGCATTCCAGGTGGCAATGCTCAATGTATGATTCATTTCTTCTTGAGTATTATGAATTTCTTACTATTTCTTTTTAGTATACTGATTCCCAATTAATGTTTTAATAGATTTTCAATTAATGTTTTAATATATTTTCAATTAATGTTTTAATAGATTTATCTTATAGACTGATCTATTTGCGGAACACCTGGCGGATATGTTCAAGCCTTTTCCACGAAATACAGTTGCTGAAAACACAGTCCTTACCAAGAAAGTTGATGAAAAAGAAATTCTATTTGTCATTCTAAAAGAACTTAAGAACATGATTAGGTGCAATCTTTGTGAGAAAAACCACGATATGACCTTGAACTGGTCGGATTATGAAAGAACTTCCAGATCTATCTAATTAAGCTACAACATATAATAAATGCATGTTTTAAGCTGAAATATGTGTCTCAATATTAGAAAATTGCTGAGGTAATCGTCATTCCGAAATCAGGAAGGCCATCTATAGAAGTAACATTCTACAGGCCGATATCATTGCTGCCGATCATATCGAAGGTCTTTGAGAAGTGCTGTTTTTAAAAAGGCTTATGTCAATCCAAGATAAGAAGTTAATCCCGCTCCATCAATTTGATTTCAAGAATAAACATTCTAAAGTAGAACAGGGACATTGCATCACCAATATAATAGAAAAACTTCTTCTCTTCTCTTGAGGAGAAAAGGTCTGTTCGGCAAACTTTCTCGATGTTGCTCAGGCATTTGATAAGATGTGGCACAAACGCCTAGAATTCAAACTATACAAAGATCTACCAACACAGTATTTCAAGATACTTAAATCATGCATTGCAGAGAGATTTTTCAAGTTCGTCATGGAAAAAAGTATTCTGAATTTAAAAAAACAACTGCGGGTGTGTTCTTGGTCCTATACTCTACTTGCTATATACCAGTGATATTCTGCAACATGAAAATGCAATAATATTATAGCTAAATTTGCGAATGACATCGCAATTCTTGCAATCGGTGAAAGCACTGACAACGCTACAGGCAAACTGCAGTGCTATGAATAAAATTAGTGACTGGACCAAACGTTGGTGTATCCAACTTAACGAGACAAAATCCATTTTTATTTTATATATAGAAATATAAATCCTATTCCTATTTTAATCAATGAAGATTATACCATATGGAAATACAGTTAAGTATTTAGGAATGACCTTAGACGCAAAGTTGAAGTGGAAGGAGCACGTCAAGAAGAAAAAAGAAGAGCTTAACATCAAATACAGAAAAATGTACTGGCTCCTTGGATGCAAGTTTGAGCTGTCAATGCAGAATAAAAAATTTTGATTTATAAGCAAATACTTAAACTTGTCTGGACGTACGGTATCCAATTATGGGGTTGCACAAAAAAAATCTAACAAAGATAATTCAAACTTTCCAAAACAAAGTGCATGTGATAGTAAATGCTCCATGGTACATACACAATAATGATTTACACCGTGACTTATACATCAACTTGATCACTGACGAGATCAAGAAAAATGCAATCAAGCATAATCAGCGCCTTCAAACACACGAAAACCCTGAGATGGGAACTGTACTTGATATAGTTAATAATGTGCGCTGGCTTAAAAGTACTAAACCTTGTGAACTAGTAGAATGGAACTATATAATACTTATTAATTTTTGTTAACGGGCGTATAAGTCGTGTCAAAAATAAAATTCGGATATAAAAGGAATGTCTAGCATCTGCATACTTGACGCACCCCATTTTCCAGATAATGCAATTCATAAACAATTGAGTATATTAATTATATCAAAAATGTATATTTAATTATCACTAATTAAGAGAAATATAAGGCGTCTACTCGTACGATGGTTTAAGCATGGCTATGTTTATCATTTTCATAAAATACACTCTTATTTTTATTTTGGAAACATTATTATTGACGTGACGCACATGAAAATTATGTGTTGTTTTCTACGAAATAAATAGTCTACTGTATTTACTCAGTTGTACATTGTCTGTAACTATACATCTAACAAAGCAAACTATACAACTATGCGCTTTAGGAACTATTCAGTTGTTATCAGACTTGAAAAAATAGGAAGAACGACGTAACCCGTATTTCCCGAAAATAGTCGTTAAGACATGTAATTCGATTTGAACGAACGTCAGGTTCGGAAAACAGGTTAACGAAAAGATCGATTTTATATTATTTTGTTCGTTCGATGGTCCTTCTCTTAGGTACGTAAACCTAATCCATGTTATTTGTGAGATCAAGTACTATCTAAAGAAATTATGAAACATGGAACGAGGTTAATTACTCAATAAAAGAAATTATCAGTAATAACTTTATTTATTTAAAAAAAAGCATTAAATGGAAAGAAATAAACGGATACATAAATACCGAATTTATAATATATAGCTTAAATCATATTTTTATGAGTGAGTACGTCTGTGTGGTTGTACTCGTAATCGCGGATGTCACAAAAATGGAGGTTATCAATCAGAACAGAAAAAGGAAACTTTTCGATGCAAAATTTTAAATTCTTATTAGTCAATTATAAAGGAATTAAAGCGAAAAGAAGCTTAAAATGTATACATGTGTAATGTGTGTAATGTATAGAAAAAGGCGGAGAGAAAAGGAACAAGAAAAAAGTTAAAGTATTTTAGAAATTTCTGCAGTGGACGAGCAGAACATGGGTCGCTAGGACTAGAGTTTGATAAAGTCGGATGTATGTGAAGACCGTAATAGAGAGTGACCTCTGGATTAGATCGGAATATAGCTTTTCAGGGCTTTGGAATCGATGTCATTGGCCCCAATCGTGAAGATATCAATAGGAAGGGGGCTCGCATGCTAAAGAAAGCGACCGAGAAAATTTTGGAATAAAAATTCTTCATCCAAATCAGAAGATATCGGTGAATGGGTATAGTTATTGTCGATTGGGAATGATATCACTCTAAATTATTCGAAATTTCAGAGAAAGAAATAAGTATTGGATATTCAAAAGAAACTTATAGAGGAAGGGAGAGAGTCGTAATAAGAGAATAAAATATTTATTGAGAAGAGAGATGAGATGAGGGGGTTAAGCACGCTTAGGGGAAGAGACAGGAGAGTAAGAGGGAGCCAGGAAATCTGACAATGGAAGGGATAGAAGTGTTCCTCTTCGATTTTCATGAGTTTTGGATATGTTGTACTTTAGGTTAAAATAAAAGAAACATATTTTTTATTTATTTGTTAATAGTCAAGAAGATGAAACACTCTTTTGAAAAAATCGGTTTTTATATTTCTGTAGTGACAGACTTCATAGACAGATCATGATCTTTTCTTGTTTGATATCCATTTCTAATTCAAGACCACAAACGAGCCTCGAATTAGAGCTAACGCGCCGTGGGACCTATACGGTTTGTCATAGTTCGTTGCTTGCTAATTCGTGGGGCAAACATATTGGTAAGCCTAAGCAAGCCACGAGTTGTGACAAACCACATGCCGTGAGATTTTGGCTTATGAGTGTAAAAAGATGTATCATTAATATATAAGACATTATACAGTGCCTACCAAAAGTTTCAGGCCACCTAAATAATTTTTGAATGGTTTGAAATATAGAATTGAAATTTATAGGGATACAATGGGATCACAAAGTCTATTATTTAACCACAAAAACACCCACCCTTACACCCGCGGGGGACGGGCTGAGCCAAAAAATCTTAAATGGCATGTGGAGTTGAGTGAGGGCTCGTTCGAAAGGGCTTTCCGAGACGAAAACAACGCGAGGTCGCTGAGGTCTCTACGATTTTTTTTCGCAGAGTTATGATCATTTGAACATTTCTATTGAGATTTTGCGATAGCGAGGGCCCATGGCGACAACAGAAGAAAGATAGGGCTTCACGCGGCCACGTGCGTTCCTGTGTGTGTGTGTGTG
>NW_021853517.1:45227-53346 GCF_003651465.1 Formica exsecta
TAAATTTTCGGACCTAGTCTCATAGACCTTTGTTTTCAAATACCCCCAGTAAAAGAAGTCTAATGGGGTCAGATCTGGTGATCTCGGTGGCCATTCTATTGTGCCTCTTCTACCAATCCATCGATCAGTAAAAACATCGTTGAGAATATTTCGAGCTTCCAGAGAAAAATGAACCGGAACCCCATTTTGCTGAAACCAAACATTGTGGAAAGCTTCTCCAGCAATATCCTGAATAGCCGGTATCACTTGGTTTTCAAAATTGCAATAATTTTGAGAATTTATGTTTCCTTCAATAAAAGGTCCTATAATACGATTAAACATTATTCCGGCCCAAACGTTAACCTTCTGAGGATACTGTGTATGACTGTTTCTAATCCAATGCGGATTTTCATCTGCCCAATACCTCATATTCTGTTGATTTACAGAACCGTTTAATTCAAATGTTGCTTCGTCAGAAAAACAGATCCAGTTGAAAAACTGACGATTATCAGCGGGTCGTGTCATCATTGTGTCGCAAAATTCCACTGCTTTTTCAAAATTCGATGGACTGATGTTGTGAATATCATTTTCTTGAGCTGCTCTCGAGACCGATGTATGGGGATTATCGTATACAGTTAGCAGAACATCTAAACCTTTTTCGTCATTACTAGCATTTTTGGGTCTTCCAAATCTAGGCGCATCTTTAATTATACCGGTTCTTTGGAAACGACCAACAGTTCTTTCAACAGATGATTTTGAAATTGGTTCACGGTCAGGATATGTGGCATTGAGTAAATCCGCTATTTCTCGATAGGACTTTATTTACCCCCACCCCCCACACACACACACGCGCGCACGCACACGCACGCGCACACGCACGCACACACGCACGCACACACGCACGCACACACGCACACGCACACGCACAAACACACACACTCAGGAACGCGCGTGTCCGGGTAAAGCCCTATCTTTCTTCTGTTGTCGCCATGAGCCCTCGCTATCGCAAAATCTCAATAGAAATGTTCAAATAATCATAACTCTGCAAAAAAAAATCGTAGAGACCTCGGCGACCTCGCGTTGTTTTCGTCTCGGAAAGCCCTTTCGAACGAAAGCCCTCACTCAACTCCACATGCCATTTAAGATTTTTTGGCTCCCCCCTCTCCCCGTCCTCCGCGGGTGTAGAAGTGGGTGTTTTTGTGGTTAAATAATAGACTTTGTGATCCCATTGTATCCCTATAAATTTCAATCCTATATTTCAAACCATTCAAAAATTATTTAGGTGGCCAGGAACTTTTGGTAGGCACTGTATAAGCTATATTATTGATGCCCGCAAAAATTTTCAAAATTTTAAGAAAAATGTGAACATATATATGTATATATTTTACATTTTACCATAAATCACAAAAATTTTTGAAAATTCATGTAGGAGTGAAGCGTGGGGGGGATTTAAGACGGCAGGAGGCACGAACCAAGCATCCATCTCTTCCGTGGCAGCGGCACTGTCGTGTCTGTGTAGGGCGTTTACACACTTCCTCAGCCCGACAAATAATTGTTAGAAAACAACATTTGCGGGTCTGAAAAAATACGCGAGGTACAAGTGGCTGAATCGGGAATCGAACCCGAGTCTTCTTAATCTTCCTTCTCTCTTTTTCGTTTGCGTGGCGACATTTATATGGATCTTTCTTGGACTCGCCTGTGTGGAGATCGCTTTTCGCCTTGGAGATCTCTTTGATGGCGAGATGAGTGACGGAACTACCACTGAATGGTCGGCGTTGAACTCCTTTCCTTGACGATGTTTGGGGTTATTGGACGGTCGTCCTTCCCTCCTTTTACGGTAGATAACTAAATGTCGCAGGGTTTCGACAAACTAGCGCCGGTTACTGGCAATCTAGCGCCGGATACTGGTCGTTTCATGGAGAGACCACTAGCGCCGTATTTCGACGACTTAGCAATGGAAACGAGGTATCTAATATTCAGACCTCACACCTTACGCCACTTTAACACAGTACATACGACTCCAGAGCGATGTTGGAATCACGCTCCATGGATGCAGTGACGATTGCCACGGAGAGACGACATCTCCAGCACGCCTCCAGAGCGGTCCAATCATATTAAACGATTGAAAATTGGCCCCCGTAGCCACTCAGCGATGAGTCTTGACTCGTCACCAGTATGAATGGAAGCCTCCTCGAGTAGTCCATCCTAAACCACTACGCCTAAGCAGCCCCCTCTTCTGCTCCCAATTAATAATATGATCATCCACCGTCACCACGTGGTGGATCTAGTGGACAGATTACCAGCTTTTACGCTGACACAGACGTACACCGCAGAGTGAAGCGAGGGGGGGATTTAAGGCGGCAGGAGGCACGAACCAAGCATCCATCTCTTCCGTGGAAAATTGATTAACGGTTTATCTTCTTATTCATAAAGATACTTCATTGATGCTGAATTCGCCATACATGTGCGAAAAAACCCGAATCGTCTAACAACAATGTGGATGGATCGTGTGTATAGCGATATAGAGGTATTTTTAGCTTATTTCTGAAAAATGTATTTTCATACAACATTATACAACATTATTATATATGGTCGAATTTGGCATTAAATACGCTTTAAGTTTGCTATAAGACAAGGTAATTTTAAAATTTAATAAAATTGGGGGGGGGAGGAATTTCTCTCTCTCGAAAAATATAACATTTCTGAAAAATCTAATTGCATTATTGTAAAGTACATTAAAAACTATAAAACTTTTCTTTGCAACCTTTTTTATATCTTTTACCGTTTTGGACGGTATTCGCTAAGAAATATAAAAACCAACTTTTTTCAAGAGGATGTTTCATCCCCTTAACGGTTATAAAAGTGCGTATAAAAATTATGTCTTATTTCAATCTAGACTACAACATATTCAAAGCTCATCTAAGTCGGAGGACATTTCCCTTGTGAGATTGGAGTTGATATTTTATCGGACAATTCGTCGTTAAAGATATTATCTATGCTGTTATTGATGTCTATATTGTATACAACATATGTACAAAAAAAACGTACTAATTAATATATTTTACGAAGGAGATAAAAAGCAATCAAGAGCCAGCGCGGTAATTTGTGCGCATGTTTTATTACAATCAAATAACATTGATATTTTAACTAAATGATAGACACAATCACAAAAAGCGTACGTTTTGGTCCCCTTTTTGGACCATTTTCAGCGTAATTATAAAGTATGTGGAATATATTATATAAAAAATATAATAGTAATAATACGCAGTCTCGAACATCTGTGTGTAACATTTGCCTTTTGTGCAACATGGGTGACTCACTCAAGTTCGATATATTTGTATTACCAGTTGTTTTTTTAATGTAGTATATTTTATCGGACAATCTTTTTCTTCCACATTTACCTTCCGACAACATGACTCACTCTTGTTCTGCATATTATTACTATTATATTTTTGATATAATATATTCCATATACTTTGTAATTGCACTGAAGATGGTCCAAAAAAAGAATCGAAACGTATGTTTTTTGTGATTGTGTCTATCACTTAGTCAAAATATCAATGTAATTTGATTGTAATAAAACATATGCGCACAAATTACTGCGCTGGCTCTTGATTGCTTTTTATTTCCTTCGTAAGATATATTCATAAGAGTCTTTATTACATTAATATATTATTCGAGAAAGCTAATATGAATTGAATAATGTAACATATTAGAATACATATATGATAAATTATTATTGTTATTAATTACGAGAAAATCAATTATAATGTGTTACAGGACCTTTACAGGATTTAAATCATCCATTTCATTTACACGGTTATAGCTTTTGTGTAATGTATGCAGGGCAATTTGTTAATGCACTTAATAAAAACGATATAACAAATAAGGATGTAATGAAAGAGATGGAAGCTCATATGACACGCTTACAAAATGGTTATTATACACATTGTAGTCCTAAAGATACTGTAATTGTACCAAATACTGGTTTTACCATCTTACGCTTCAAGGCAGATAATCCAGGTTGACATAATTTCTCTACATACAATTATATTTTTCAATTCTGTAAAAAGCTTATATTATTATAAATCATATAAAAAATTACAATTTTGAAATTATGATTTTTACTAATAAACTGGATAATATATATATATATATATATATAACACTACAAGAAAGTATTTTTTTATCATGTACTTTTCGAATTATAAGGCTTGAAAAATACAGTACTGCCGGCATTAGCATTACCCAAAGTGTACCACGTGTAGGTTGCACGGTCGGAATTACACCTCTGTTGTGTGTGTGTTGTGTGTGTGTGTGTTATGCAGAAATCAGGACCCCGTGATTCGTCATTTTCACGGTATTTAATGACTCCAAACTCTCTCTGTCGTGTGTGTGTGTGCGTGTGTGTGTCAAATACGAAGGTTGACCTTGACTTTGATCTAGGGGTGAAATATGGAGGTCATTTGAAGGTCAACTTAAAAATTTTTTATGGAAACCCCTACTTTTGACACCAAAAATGAAAAGGAAGGAAAATTATTAAAAAATGCCTTCAGCCGATTAAGGCAAGACCGGGACTGATCCAGCCGATTAAGTCAAAATTATCTAGTCAGAATTAGTTATTGTATGGCTTATGACCTTAACAAGTGTTCAAATACCTGTCCATTATTATCTATGCATAATTGAACTCGACGTTCAAAACTGTCAACTGTCGATAAAAGTATATTTTTCGGAATGCTTCGGCAGGCAATAGTTATGCGCTCCATCATATTCTCTCTTGTTGTGGGTGCTGTTGAGTATACAATGTTCTTCAGGTATCCCCATAAAAAGAAATCTAAATTTGTCAAGTCTGGAGACTTAGGACACCATGACACTGGTTCACCGCGTCCTATCCATCTACCTGGAAATTTGAGATCCAAATGATGTCTAACTCTCCTACTCCAGTGTGCTGGAGCACCATCCTGTTGAAAGAACATACGTAGTTTTGTTTCTAGATCGATATCTTCAAGCAATACCGACCTTTAGCCGCGTCTGATAGTGTACGTGAGCACTCCGTCGTTATGGCGGCGCACACTACCAGGCGGGCGTCTCACCTACGTGCGTCCGGCTAAAAGTCGGCGCTAATTTGTGTGTGTGTGACCAGACTTTACTCAATAATAACTCCTATATTAAGCGTTATAGAAAAAAATGTTACAGGACTTTTCTGTTCAGTTTACTGTGATCTACCCGCTCCTTTTACTCTAAGTTTTATATTTTTGTACTTTGAATAGATAATTGATCAGGAATATTATTTATTTTTCAGGCTGGTGGTTCTTTCATTGTCATTTTTCATGGCATACTGCAACCGGAATGAATGTTGTCTTACATGTTGGTACGTCATATGATCTTCCACCTGTACCACGTAACTTTCCAACGTGCAACAATTGGATACCACAAAATTAATTTATTAAATTCTATACAAGAAATAAAAATTTAAATAAAAGTTTATTCTTAATATTAATTAAATTTTTAATTTTATTGTCAGTTTCTTGAAATGTATAACATATTATATGTAAAAGATGTGAATAAATAATAAGCCAATAAATACATTGATGCATATTAGTAAAAGTTGCTTATTTGTGTAATAAGGGATTGTTCGTAATTAGCCACGTAGCGGCTAAATTATATTTATTGTAACGCGTGTATTATACAGCTTTCGTACTGTTACGTCCAGACTTGAGGAAAGATGAGTCAGTGGAAGGGCGCAACCACTATCTTTACGATTCCGAAGTTAAACGTCTCGAAGCGTTAGAATCGGGTCGAACGAACTTGACGGTCCGAAAATCAGGTAAACGACCGTTAGGGTCGCTATTACTCTGTTTTTCGGAAGTTCGCTCGGCGGTCCCTTTTTGGTAAAAGAATTTAATCTCTATTACGCGGGATGGGACCAGGTGCGATCTTTTGACTGGGGAAGGAGAGGGGTTGTAACAAGCCGCTTTCGCGAGGCGGTGACGGATAACTCGGTCCAATGAGGCAAGATTCTATTATTAATATTGAATTTCTGACTGGTCATTACAAAATATCTGTTAGAAAAAGAAAATAAAACAATTTGTGTGAGTGAGAGTGTGTAGGAATATTAGGAGGTTGATTTCGTAATTCTAGGATTGGTATGAGGATTCGTCATCGAGATTTGGGAGTTCATTGCAGAACTCTTCCAGTTCTCTCTCGAATTCGTCAGATTCAAGAGGGGAAAAAGGAGGGAGTGGAGATTGATAGCAGGATTCGTCCTCCAAATCAGGGAGTTCATTGCAGAAATCCTGCAATGCCTTCTCGAACTCGTCTAATTTGGAAGGAGGAGAAGGAGGGGGTGAATCATCAAGGATGATCGTTGACAACGAGGAGAACGACCGAGGGGAAAGCGGCAGTTCGGGAGAAGGTGGTTCCGAAGGATATATTGGAGAGTAACTAGGGGAGTAACTCGGGGAGTAGTGATAGGGGGAAAGAGGAAGGGTTGTGTGTTCAGTGGCTGTGTCTATGTGTGTTTTTACTGAGTAATCACTACTACTACTACTGGCTATGGTTAATTTTAAGTCTACAGAAGTTCGCGTCTTCTGATTCGCGAAACGGACCTTTGCAGTGGCGGGTTGGAATTCGTAATTTTTTTCCGATCTGGTTCTCACTATGGAACCAGTGACAACGTTATTTATTGCGGGAATAAAAATGTAATTCAACTGAGTTATTAAAGACTTACGTTTGTTGCTGACTTTTGATTAGTAGGTTGAGTAGATTGCCAAAACTTGTCGTCCTTCGCTAGGATATAACGCTGTGCGGATGCCGGGTTGCCCTGGAGACGACGCCGAGAAGAGGACACTGATATTGAACTGGTCACTCTTTTTCTAATTGCGAGGTTTAGTCTTTATGGGCGCACACGAGACTGATTGCCCGGTACTTATTGATATTGAAAGAATGAATGAATAATAAGTTCTCGAGTCTTACGAGTTCTTTCTTTTATAATTCCCTTTTTGAGGGCGTCTTCTAATTTTTTAGAGTGGGATCTTCCAAAAACTTTAACGAGTTGAAATTATGCCAAAGTAGGGATTCTTCAAGATTTTAACAAATTAGAATCGTGCCAGTGTCCTCATTCGGCAGGGGGTGTCTCCTATTTTCATATTTTTACCCGTGCTGATCGTCGGTTGGTGAGTTCGATATTAGTTCAAAAGTTCCTTAAACATTAGCCTTTCCGGGGGACCCTCGCGCACATGATCTGATTAGAAAAGGGTTTTACTTCCTTATAATTATTTTTGTCAACGTTGATGCAGCTGTGTTTATTACTTGTCCGTTAGAAAATTATTATCAGTATTAATGCGGCTGACAATGAGTTTATTAAACATTTCGTTAAAAGTTCTTGTTATCTCCTTGTTCTTCCGCCGGAAATTCTACTGCAAGGGGTAGCTGTTATTTTTTATTTATCTCGAGACCGGCATGGTTTCCATCACCAATTTCCTTGCGTCTTTCCCATGGATACTCGTGGATGTAGTTACTGACAAATGACAGTGTTTAAAAGAAACGTATGGCACAAGATGCTTTGTTTATTGAACGATTCATTCTTATCACCAACTGACGATCGTTACCGCAACGTCGCGGAAGAAAGAAATCGTGGAGTCGCCAGGACGTAACAATACTCTGCTAAATTGCTATCTCACATGTTACAATATACAGTGTACAAATGGCATTACATATATACAGGGTGGCCCCGAACGTTCCAGCCAGACTTTGGGATCTTATAGGAAATTTAATCCTGAACAAAAAATTTCTTATAAATATGGATCGAAAAATGCTTTCTTAAGGGGTTACATACCTTTGTCGCGCGCAAGAATGGCCAATTTTCGGGAATTTTTGTTTTCAGTAAATAATGCAGTAATCAATACAGAGTTTTTTTATTTTATTTGTTATATATTTGAGTACATGTATATAAAAAATTATTAAGTTTCATAAAAAATTGTAACTTTTATGGCAAGTTGCATGCACCAATGATGAGCGTTCATGATCCTAGTGTCTGCATGATTTTGCATTGTAGGTTAGTTCGATCTGAAAAATAAAAATATTTTCTTATAAAGAAATGTTATAGTTACGATCTATCGAGGGGAATTTTTTTAATTTA
>NW_021853517.1:53667-55446 GCF_003651465.1 Formica exsecta
TGCAGACACTGACAAAAAAAGACGTTTTGAGAAAAACGCATTTAAACTTTTAAAATGAAAACTTTTTAATATATCTTTTATAAATCGAACTTACGATTACTCGGCTATTTCGGAGCCATAAGAAGTACCTTCCTGAGCTTCATTTGCCATATTTAGCATTGATTTTGCCTGCCTACGAGCAGTTCTCGCCTCCTTTGTCTGTTGCTGCGCCTTGATCCTAGCGTGCATCAACCGGTTTGCGTCCTCTTGCTGACAATAATCGTAAGCGTTTCGTCCAATTTGTATGCCCAATACATCTAATATTCGAAGATAGGCATCGGCTCCGTCATTGAAAGTACTCGCAGCCACATAAGCAGCAGTTTCAATTATTCTAAGGCTGCCAAAAGTCGATTTCGGAGCGATCTTCCAAATTTTCTGATTATAGCTTTCATTATTGTTTTGTGTATAACCTCCTAGACACCTTTGCAGCAATTTTTTTTTACTTAGGGCTTCGTACACAGGTTTAATGGCTATTTGAACGATGTCTAGTAACGCAGGTTTATGTACGTAATTCTTGAGAGTCCCTGCAGTCTTCGCTTGCTGCCATGTGCACCAACTATCGGCTCCGGTCGGGCAATACATATGTTGTGGCTTTACGTCGGTGGAAATTTTATGATAAAATGTGGCCCAAATTGCGTCCTTCATATTTTTCACTGAATCACAATTATTTCTAATCGCCAAACCGTAATATACAGTTAATTCATCAATTAATGATGCTGTTAATTTTCCTTTGCCCTCGAGGCTCTGCGACTTCGATTTAGTGACTTTGCTGTTTCTTTATACGTTTTTTTAACGTTGCGAAGCGAGGTACCCATGCGTTTTTGTACATGTCCTACGCATTCTAATTTCTTCGGTATTATATTATCATATATAGAAGCTTTAACAATTGCTGAAAAAGTTTTTGAGTTGCCGTCTCCAATGTAGTATGCGTATACAGCATTATACAACTCAAGTGATCTTTGAAAGATTACAACAATGGCATCGGATTCCATTTTTCCTGCACTTCCAATATGATTTGCTGAGCATTGTTCTTCGTGATCTACTAGCCATTTTTCATATTTCATAGTACCTTTCTCTTTTTCGTGAGTCTCGCATTCTTTGCAGTAGGAACTTTTACAACAAGATCCATGACCTTTCCCATGTACCATCCGATGATAGTTGCAACACCAAAAAGCGAAGAAAATCCTCGTTTCATCCACGTTCCGTCTCCAGATACTTTAAGGCCGTCTGGTACATTTGGATGTGCAGCGTCATTAGTTAATTGTATTTCATTTTCAGCAGCCTTTTTCAGGGATTCCATACCGACGGCTTTCGCAGCAGTATGTATATTTTGCATGATCGCGTCGAACGATTTCTGTGCGACATTCTTGGGCAAATCCATTATGCCGCAAAAAAGCTGCATTCCTCGCTAATCCCTTACTAAGAATACGCATTGCAAAAGCAAATCGTCTATTAATTTCGTATGCACTTCCTATGAGCGGTGATGAACATACACTATTAATGTCTTTGTTACATGTAATACACTTAATGTTCAACTTGAACCCGAGTCCGCGAACACTTGATTGCAAAAATTTAATTTCGCCCCCACATCGTTTACAAACTACACAATCTGAAACTGCTGAAAAACAGCGGCGAATTGCAGAATGCAATACGAAAAGTTCGGATCAAATGAAATGTCCTCTTTTTCGTGCAATTTCTTCGCGGACGCGCTCGTGTAATTTGTCTCGCTTTCCATACTTT
>NW_021853517.1:55601-79656 GCF_003651465.1 Formica exsecta
AATTTTAACAATGGCATCGGATTCCATTTTTCATGCACTTCCAATGTGATTTGCTGAGCACTGTCCTTCGTGATTTACTAGCCATTTTTCATATTTCATAGTACCTTTCTCTTTTTCGTGAGTTTCGCATTCTTTGCAGTAGGAACTTTTACAACAAGATCCATGACCTTTCCCATGTACCATCCGATGATAGTTGCAACACCAAAAAGCGAAGAAAATCCTCGTTTCATCCACGTTCCGTCTCCAGATACTTTAAGGCCGTCTGGTACATTTGGATGTGCAGCGTCATTAGTTAATTGTATTTCATTTTCAGCAGCCTTTTTCAGGGATTCCATACCGACGGCTTTCGCAGCAGTATGTATATTTTGCATGATCGCGTCGAACGATTTCTGTGCGACATTCTTTGGCAAATCCATTATGCCGCAAAAAAGCTGCATTCCTCGCTAATCCCTTACTAAGAATACGCATTGCAAAAGCAAATCGTCTATTAATTTCGTATGCACTTCCTATGAGCGGTGATGAACATACACTATTAATGTCTTTGTTACATGTAATACACTTAATGTTCAACTTGAACCCGAGTCCGCGAACACTTGATTGCAAAAATTTAATTTCGCCCCCACATCGCTTACAAACTACACAATCTGAAACTTCTGAAAAAACAGCGGCGAATTGCAGAATGCAATACGAAAAGTTCGGATCAAATGAAATGTCCTCTTTTTCGTGCAATTTCTTCGCGGACGCGCTCGTGTAATTTGTCTCGCTTTCCATACTTTCATTACTCGGTGGTTGTTTTCTTTTCTTTGGCCGTATATGTCGCATTCCACGCGACCCTTTAGAATCGATCGACCGACGTATCATTTTTTTTCTGCGTTTAACTATACGTTTAAACTATACTATATAATGTTTTCAGCTGATGTGCACTACTCGAGCTGCGAACACTAAATGCTTTATATTTCGGTTGATCGCAAACAAGTCGCAAACTTATCGCAAACTTATCGCAAACAAGTCGCAACAGGCAGCTAGTCGAGCGCGTCTCGATGCGTCTCGAGCTCGGTGCATACCAAGCGATCGAGTCGTGTCCACTCTCGCATTTTCGTTCATATCTTTGTCAATTTTGTGAATATTTTAATGCGCTTTGAATCATTGATTTTTGAAACTATATACAATTTAATAAGCCGATAAAAAAAATCGATTTTTTTTACTCGACAAAGGTATGTAACCCCTTAAGAAGTTATCGTTCAAAAACCTCTGAAATCGTGATTATTTTACACATTTTTCCAAATATCATGGAAAATGTGCGTCTTTTAACAAAAAGTATCGAAACAAAAGTTGTAGAAAATTAAATTATCTTTCAAATGAGATCAAAATGATTGTTGTACGTTCCATAGATTTTGATATAACCAGTTTCAAACGTACAAAAAATGCTTTTGTTACTTATTGTTAGATGCGCCTACGTAATACATTACGTAAATCCGTAAAACGACTAGATCGGTCATTACTCGATGCCAAAAGTGTATTGAAGCTAGGGGGGGGGGGCATTTTGAGAACAGTTAGTTTTTTCACGTCTATTCATGTTATTTTAGTTTAAAAAAATTTATTTTATTTTCATAAAAGAAAAAGATTTTTATTTTTTATTTTTATCGTTTTTTTCAAGAAAGTTTATAGGAAATTTTTTGTTCAGAATTAAATTTCCTATAAGATCTCAAAGTCTGGCTGGAACGTTCGGGGCCACCCTATATTCAAGATAGCCAAATAGTCAGTATTGTAAATTGTATGCTACAAGAGATGATGCATGGCTTCGTGTAAAAGTTGCTGACTAGTAGTCAGCAGATCTCAGATTCGAATACGTTCGAATCTTCTCTCCCATATGTCTCTTAAGAAGTTGGAAAAAGAGTATATAAGTTATTTTTAATAATAATAAGCTTTATGGAATTTGTACGAGATAATCGGTAGATTGAAAGCACTCAAGAATGCACCTACGATGCTTAAAAAAAATATATGCTACATATTATGTTTCCAAAACTTTGACCAGAAGTTAAGCATAGTCTGTCGTTTTAGCTTGGCGAAAATGCAGTAAAAAAACGAGCAAATCTGTGTCATGACATGCTAGAAAAAATGCTACAAAAATTAAATAGGACTTTGCTGACACAAAAATAATAAAATTGGAGTATTGTTCATTGGTATGTAACGCGGTCACCTCGCTCGACGCTCGGATCGGCTCGTCGGTGTCCGGGTTCGAGAGGAGGGGAGACTCAAGCTTACGAGACACAGTATAGGTAGAAAGAGATAGTTTATTCAGTTGTAGAAAGATAGATACGCAGGTCTGGCGATAGCGTGCGGTAAAGGCGGCCGCTGGTAGCAGGATATGCGTAACGCGCAGGCGCGAAGCGATGGTCGCAAAGCGGTGAGAAGCGCAAGACAAGTGCGGCGTGCAATCGTTCCCGGTTTTATTTACAGGCGCGGACGGCGCGATTAGAACTAGAGAACTTATTACTAACAGGCCTTACAACTAAGGGACATAGTGCTAGACAGGTCTTACTACTTACAGGTCTTATAACTAGCGGGCTTATTACGAGACAAGTCTTATTACTAGCATGCGGTTTACAACTAGCGGACTTAGTACGAACAGGCCTTAAGACTAGGATACGGTTATAACTAGCGGACTTAGTACTAACAGGCTTATGACTAGCAGGTCTATTACTACGAGGCTTAGAACTAGCGGACTTATCTCTATCATGCGACTAATATTTACAGCGCGGTCTGTACATGCACTTAGAAGCTACTGTCAGGTTAGGCGGCTAGGTATTGCCGGCAGGCTCGAGTGTCACGTCGAGCCCTGCCTGAGCAACGGAAGTCGGTTCAACCCGACAGAGCCAAGTACAGCCTTGGCCCCAGGTAGAGGTGGAAGCCGGTGCAACCCGGCGGGGTCGAGGGCAACCTTGACTCCAGGAGCGGTGTAGGCAGGAGCCGCTTCAACCCGGCGGGGTCGAGGGCAACCTCGACTCCAGGTAGAGCGTGTCGGTACAACCCGACGGAGCTGAGTTCAGCCTCAGCCCCAAGAGGTAATAGGTAGTTGGAGAGATCGGTATCAGGAGCTGGTCGGGATAGGATCTGGTCGTGATGTCTCGGCCGGCCGGGCTTATATACCCGGCCGACGTCCCACACTGTGTGCCGGCGGTCCGGCGGTGGGAGTCGGTACCGCGTGGGGACCCCGCGAGAGCGAGACAGAGCGTGTCGGCGAGCGAGAGCGCAGGCAAAGCGAGATAGCGCGTGCCGGTGAGCGAGATCGTGAATCGAGCGGGCGTGCGCATGCGTTGAGCAAGATGGCGG
Source organism: Formica exsecta (assembly GCF_003651465.1). NCBI lineage: Eukaryota > Metazoa > Arthropoda > Insecta > Hymenoptera > Formicidae > Formica > Formica exsecta. The sequence goes on from NW_021853517.1 coordinate 58,935, forward strand.
CGGGATAGGTTGTGCTGGGTGAGTAATCAAGCCATGCGTGTTTATGTATATATATATTTACATATGGCCGTAGTAACGGCCCTGCCGTTACAGGTACAATACGTTAAAAAGTAAATAAACCAAAACTAAGTATAGGAGGTTTGATATGATCAGGCTGAGACCCTGACATTATCCCTGGACAGCAACCTGGAGCGAGACAACTTCGTAGACAAAACAGTTGCGGATTGCTTTGATTAAAATTTACGCGGTAAATCACGAAGATTACTAAAGGGTCGGCTCGAAAGGGCCGGATTCGATTTAGTGCTGATAATAGGCAGAAATTATATTACACTTGTGCAGCATTAATTTCCAGAAGAGGAGATTATTTGGAAACTGGTATTGTGTTTTTAGATTGTAAAAGCCGCAAGAGACATTGAACTTTTTTAGTATTAAAGTGTTTATTCTACTTTATTTTATACTTAAGTCGATACGTGATAGAGTTAGACGTATAGCATGTCATGTGATTTATTTTCAGTTAAAAATTACTTTTTATGTTTATATTTCCACATTATCCTCATTTGATGTACGCGTTTTTTATTTTGTTTAGTTTTATGCGAAACGATGCATAGGGAGTGTAGGCGTGTTAAAAAGTAGATCGCTTTTGTTACTTTTATATTTATGTTATTTTATTTAGGAAACTATCAAAGCAAAGAACAGATACGCAGAACAGCTAAGCTGGAAATTCCCAAACGGGTAGGGTATTGTTTATTTATGGAGTTTATGCTTTTATTTTAGGTGCGCCGTATCATTTTATTTTATATTCATTTTAGATTTGTTATAGCCCCAAAAAGGCTATACACTAGTTATTAGTTATATATTATTTTATATTATAAGACATTGCTCAACATGTAACGCGAATACATATCACGAGCGTTGATCGCGCGAAGCGCTGACAAGGCGAGCCACGCGTGAAGCCCGAGCCATCGCCACAATGCAATCACCCCGATTGCGAAAACGCGGAAATTAGGGCAAGCGGAATAAGGAAATTGCGAAAATGCAAGCAAAGAAGTCCGACTTCGAACTTCCTTAGCTTGCATCCGGATCTTGCCACCAAAATCGAGCGACACGACCACACATGGTCCTGATTGCGATCAGGCGAAGCAATCCCCTCCCGGGAAACCAAGGGGACAATAAAAAAACCCATCGCTAATAAGCGGCGGGCAGTCTCAATACCAAAAGTATTACCGGGCAGTTAATATCGCTAATCATACCGGACAACCTTACGGGCAGCTATTAAAGTAAAGCCACGTAGTCGACAGAGATAAGTTACGAAAGATCGGGGAGTGAGTCTCGCGACCGAAACTCGACTCACAGACACGCGCACGTCAAGATATCCGCTAACGCGAGCTAACGTGCGGGAACATTGTAATAAATCCAATTTGTGAATAAAATAGATCCATATATTTCTATCCCGACTACAAGAATATTATCTCCATCAACAATCAAATCGGTGAGTCTCTTGGGCGGGGCCCGAATTCCCAAATTCCATCCGGCGAACAATCCCAACTACCGTGCCTCTCCGGAGGCATAACAGATTATATTTCTTTGATCTTTAGCACTATGCGAATCAGGAATCGAGCATGCACAGCGATAGACGCAAAATGATCTGTCTATTGTACAGATTGGAAATTATTTATAATCCATTTAGGAAAGATCCGAGAACCACTTGTAACAGAAAAAGATATTAAGAATAGTTTTCTAAGTTGTGAGCCAAAGTTGACAAAGGTCAACTTTGTTGACCTCTCTCCCGTGTCCGGGCGTTCGTGACGGGATCGTCCCGATCGCACATTACCGATCGGATACGGCGATATTTTTCTATCGGACACAGTCCCGATCGGACACAGTCACAATTGGACACATTTCCGATTGGACACATATGGTTGCAATTGGACACAGTCCTGATCGGACACAGTCCCGATCGGGCACAGTCTCGATCAGACACAAGCCTTAATTGGACACAGTTTCACGCGAGTTTGTAATTTGCCGTGCAAAGCAAAGTCTACTCCACATTAAGAAGTGCTTTCAGTGTGACAAGATTTATTTTATAATTATATATTTCAACATGAGTTTGTAATTTTTCGTGCGAAGTGAGGTGTAACCCATAGCGACAGGTGCTTTCGGTGTTATGAAGTCTATAATTATATTGTTCCACATGGGTTTTTGTAGTTTTTTGTCTGTGTCTGATCGGGACTGTGTCTGGTTGAGACTGTGATCCTATCGGGAAATATCGTCGTGTCCGATTAGTAATGTACGCAATCATGTTACGGGACAAACTCTTCGTGACCTCTCCACGCCTTTTTATAGTATTCCGCAAATATATGGAATCTACAGTTTAATGCCGTTTCCGAACGGCCTAGATTAGAGGAGTTCTTCTTGGCGAGATATTCTCGGTGATTTGCCATTGCCTTCCGAGAGGTGACGATCGAATATATTCGATGTTTCTGGCTGGTTTCGAACCTGAGCCCTTCGGGAGAGAGTAGACGCACAACTCTATGCGCCATAATAGCACATAAAAAAAAATCATTGTAGACAAAAAATTAAAACCGAAACATTTATGAAATTTAATAATTTAAATTTTGATTATATATTTAGATAAAAATTATCCGATTTATGTCGTGATTAATATTATTTCAATCGCAAAAATTTCATTAATCCATTAAAATTTTTTTTCAAATCGATAAAATGCGAAATACAAAAGTTTTATTTTCTATAGTGACATGACATATATACATAAAAGATTAGATAAAAAGAACCTCGCGAGAGAGACTTCGTAGCCTTTGATGTTAGTTATCTCGTTTCCTCTTCATTCGTTCTCGCTTTCGCTTTCGGCGACACTTTAGCATCAATCATTAATTTTATCTATAATATGTACATCTTATAAAATAAAAACTAAAACTTTTATTTTGTAACAGTGCAGTCAGCACGTTACGCTGCAGATACAAGCTGCCGTTACTACGTATGTATACATTGTGACGTAACGTTTTTCTCGTCCGTCACAAAAGCGGAATAGCCCGGCCGCGGATGGTTGCGCGGGCCTCCGTTCTCTGGGCTTAGGGAGAGAGAGCGGCCCGAGCGCGGGTTCGAACGCGATCCCGCGATTTTTGCGCTTTCTCTTTTTGGCAATTAAGTAAGTTTTAGCGTTAAATGACGGTGGATAACGGAGGAGCGTGACGGGACCTCATCCGGTGACAGCAGAGAGCACAAGGATTTGACGCCAAAGACGAGTGAAGGCCCGATTCAGCATACGGAGCACGCCAGGTAATGGCATCTTGCCTTTCGTACTAACATGATTAATTACAAAAAAGACTGTTCGCTGTCGCTTTCTGAGAAAATCGCTGTCCACAGGATCAGCAGGGAGACAAAAGGCGAAGGCCAGTCCACATACCCCTAGTATGGGAGCCCTGCCGCGGAGGTATGGGACTGCGCCCGACGTACGAGCCCAACACTCCGGCCCGGATACGATCCAAGATCGATGGGGAAATCAAGAAAGAGGAACATCCAGAGTCAAGGAGGGATATAAAAGGGCCGGGCTAGCTTGTACGCTGCCGAAGATATCTCCTTCACGTCCGAAAGGAAAACAGCAAGAAATAAAGAGATCCGATCGAGAGCCGAAAGAACAATACAGCGAGGACCGCAAAGACCAGTAAGACCACACGACGGTCCTGAGGACCCAGAAGCATCACAGGTGACCTAATTGTACATTATTGTGTCGGCGTGTCTCCTGCGGACCTTCCGCTCGTCACTGTTCGGCGGACCAGCGTGCAAGACGGAGGCCCATCACGGAGATCTACCGAAGGAGCGGAAGTATAGCTGGAAACTGGTGAGACTGACGTCGTCCCTTTGTAAGCCACCAATTTCGAATACGATTCGGATGAGTCGCGCCATGTAATCATCGCTGCTCTATCGCGTAGTTACTCTCTCTCCTTGGAATCTTGCCGCCGACAATCATAATTGTATCTCTCGAATATTATCTTGTATTACTTTGTATCACTACCGTTTTGTATCTCGTTATTGTCTTGCAGCGAGCTCATGTACGGCGGATATTTCGCATCTCGAAATTATCGCGTGCGTCGTGAAAATCTCGCGTGCCGCGTATGTGTCATACTTTCGGTAGATTTTGTGTAATCGGTATCTTGCTGATTGTTTGAAGAATTTATCGATATTGTACAGTTGTTATATTGCGTGGAATTATAGCATCCTCAGATAAGTGCGTTACGTTAGTCGCGTAATTACGATTCTCTCTCTTTAGCGTAGCGCCCGTTATTCGCTGTCGTTGTCATTATTGTAAATACCTAACTATTTTCAATTATAATAAAAACTAAGCTTCGGATAAAATTTTGTAAAAGGAGAAATTGTCTCAGAATTCACTCAAGAATATGACATTTCAAAAACATCAGGTTGTTTTGAATCACCCTGTATAAAGATCATGTTTATAAAGGTTTAAATATACTCTACATGCCACTCTAGAGTCCCTCTTATCAGAGTCTGGACAACTTAACAGTTCTGGCAAAATTCTGCGAAAGAAAGAAATATACGCCATCTTACTTTAAACGTATGCACGTGACAGTGTTGCATATGAAAAGTGCCGAATTGTGATTCGAATAATTTTGAAGAACAATTGTGCAGAATGTATGGATGTGCTGCGTCTTTTTGCAATAATTCTGCAAAACAGGGGTTTCCCAGAGATTCGCAACGTTGGGTTTTATGGAAAATGCTCAACGCGAAAATTGGACAGCGACAAATAATTCATGTCTCTGTGAGATTAAATAATGGTTTCTGATTCTATTGTTATACAATGCGAATAAAATATACAGGTCCCATAGTATCCTTGACAACGCTCGTGAGCAGGTAGAGCACAATAAACTGAACAGAAAAGTCCTGTATACCATTTTGCATATCAATTTTCATGATAGTTATTGAAATATTAATTAGAAAGGATTGGCAAATGAGCGCGCGTTTCGAGCGACTAGACCGTAGGACGTACGCTTTAGGCGTGCCAGTGGCGAGCTTCGCAGTGTCGCACGGAAACGAAAAGCTTGGTGGCCCCGCGACGAGAGTCGGGATATGCGGGAGCAGCGAGCGGCCATTAATAATAATTACTAAATGATTTAATTAAATAATACTAACTAACAATACTTGCCTAACAATTACAAAAAGAATTAATTATTAATATTATTATTATTATTGTTATTTTTGTTTCTTTTTCTTTATTATTTTTAATTACTTTTTCACGTGTCGTGGAAAAGGAAACAATAAGAAAGATAAGAGAATTTGATGCTGCAATAATATACTTACTGTTGTGCCTCTAGCCGCTAAGGAAGTGGTCTTTAGGGATTTATATGCCCAAAGGATTAGGATCCACGCTCGAAATAAGACACTCCCGGACGTTAGGTATTCGTCAACTGCTTACTCAGCTTCCGAGAACTTGACCGTGACTTCCTTCTCTTTAGTCACGTATCTTACTTTTATATATATTTTATTAATAATCTTTTATTACTTAACTCTTTTTTAATTATCTTTCCTTGATCTCTTTTCAAATTTTAATGCTTTGCTGTACTCAGCTCTTTCTTAATCTTTTCTGTTTTACTTTATTGTTTTATCTTTTAATATATTGAGGAATTGGTCGGGTTACGACATCCCTCCCCCTTTGGAAAAAGAAAATTAACTTTACGTGAATTTTCGTTTATATATTTTTCGCTATACATTTTTCGCATTTTACAATTGTAGTGTTTTTTAAATCTACTTTATTTTAATATAGTATCGCAGTGTTAGTTATCGCGGTGTCGGTTTCTATTTCAGCTGTTCTATTCGATTCGCTTGCGGTGCCGTAGATGTGCTCTTGAATTATTCTCGGTTTGCACATTGGATTTATATTAGTTTCTGGTAATTTTTTCTTTTCTGTCTTACATTTTTTCTTAGCGTATATAATTGCTATTATGGTAATTATTATTATTAATCCTGTACAACTTGAAGCTACGGGATATATAACGTGTTCGTTAGTAGGAAAGTGATTGTTATTTAAGTCTTCGTTTATTTCGTCAAGTCTTTCGCTTAGGTCCCTTAATTCTGTCAGGTTTCTAATGACATTTCGTAATTTTATCGGTCTAATTTTGTCCAATGTTATTCCGTTTCGTTTGTCGTGTGTCATCGTAAGATTGTAATCTGGTAGATTTGTCTGTACGATTGTTATTATCGCGGGCTTTTTTGTTCGTATTATGACGTCTTGCGTCGTTAATTTACATTTTTCCTTTAATGTGATTTGTCCGCTTCTTTTTATTTCTAGTTTTCGCGTTGCGTCGTTTTCGCACGTTATTTCGATCGGTTGGTTTGCTCGTGTAGAGTATAACCATGAGTTCGCATTACTCAGCGCTGTCCATATTGTTGTATTCGTGTGTATGTGTCGAATATTACAATTGTTTGTGTATGTCTCTAACTGTACATATGCTTGTACTTCGCATAGCGCTCCTTCGTCTAAATAATGTATGGGATAATTTTGTTCGCAAACATATTGGTCATTATTTCGCACGCATTTATTTAGATCGTTTTCGGTAGGCGTAAAATACGTTCGGCTATCTACATCTATCGCTATTATCGGTTGATTTACTTCTATAAATATAAATGTGTTATTAAATTTGTGCGTAGGTAATGGGATTGCCTTTATTATTTCATACTCGGGGTATGTGATTAGCGGAATCTTTATAATCGTAAATATATTTGTATTATCGTAGTATGCGCTAATTGTTAAGAACTTTTTGATTGTTTTCTAATTTTCTGCGGATATTAGAAATGGGAAGTGCGTTCCCTTTGGTATTTGTGACGCTGTTTTCTTGAGGTTCTCTAGAATGCTTTCTATGGGTAATAATCTTATGTCGGTTACCCCTCTTTTCACGTTAGTCAGATGCGCGATAATATCTATAAGATCGTTCGTTAGATCTTTTATTATGGCATTTAATATTATAAAGTGTTCGTCGAGATCTTCTCGTTGTCCATATCCGACTTCTGTTTGTATCTAGGCTTGTTGCATCTTCTCTGTTATATTTAAGAATTGTTCTTCATTTTCTTGCAGAACTTTTTCAACATTATCCACATGCGCAATTGTTGCGTTTAATATTTTAATTTGATTTTTCATCGCGTGCTGCAGCGTTTTCTGATTTTTTTGCATGAGATTTAATTGCTCCTTTATAATTTCTTCGTCGTCTGCGTCCATTGTGCCGAAGAGTGCTTTGGCTATCGTTCCTAGACCGTCGATTAGCCCTCGTTTTGTGTTCTTGGGTGCTTGGTACGCAATTTTCAGACGTTTTAGTCGTCTGCGTCCATTGTGCCGAAGAGTGTTTTGGCTATCGTTCCTAGACCGTCGATTAGCCCTCGTCTTGTCTTCTTGGGTGCTTGGTACGCAAATTTTAGGCGTTTTAGCAATTTTTCTGCTTGTTCTCTGTCTTTTTCTGCTATTTGTAGCAGGTTGTGGCAGGTTTCTTTCATTTTTATTTGCAATGGTTTATCGTAGCATAGAGCTCTCGTCTGTGCCATATAGTTTCTCAATTGTTCATGTCCATGGTCCATTGCAGCGATATCTAGTTTTATCACCATTTTCCATGTGGATTCAATTTGGTTTATCTTGCCCATTTTTTCGAAGTAGATACCCGGTTCATATTTAAATTCTTTTATTTCGACTTGGGTATCAGATTCGGTTTCCTTGCAGGTGCTCCATGCAATAAGACTCCTGTAATAGAAAGCTTTGTATTATATTATAATATTCTCTTAGAATCATTTGCGGTGCATTCTCTTTTTCTCCAGATGCATATACAGCTAATTTTTGCTTTTATCTAGCCCTTTCCAGGCCCTTTTTGATTCGCTCTTCCCTTCAGTCTGTCTTCCGACGTCGTCTTGTCTTGGACGTTATTTTCTTTCGCGCTGTTTTGTTGTCGCGTTGTGTTGTCGATTTGTATTTTCATGGCTCCGAGTTCGAGCGAGTTTCGTTTCGCTGCGGGGCATAGTTCAGTGCACGATAACGGGCGTCGCGCGGATCAGGATCCGGAAGAGCACGATCATTTTACTCGCTCCTTTCGGGATCAGCTTTCGGCGCCCGCGCTTGTTCGCGAGGTCAATTTACTAGGTCTTCCGGATCTAGTAATTGATCGTGCCGTTGTTTTTGTGCCTGAAGTGCCTGTTGTCACGCCGCCGCCCCATATCAATCGGGGTCGCGGGCTTGAGTTTCGTTGGGATCCGGCGCCTTGTTTTATGGGTCGTGGTCGCTTTCTCAATCCTGAGCCTCGTCCTGTGGGTCGTGGTTGTGCTCTTCTTCAGGCTATGCGGGAGTGGAACCTGGGTCGCGGTGCTGGGCGTGGACGTGGAGGGTGTTAAGGTAGGAATTTTTTATTTATGTTTCTCTTATTATTTATTCTATTTTTTATTTTATTCGCTCATTTTTCTTTTTCTCCTTTCTCCTACTTTTTAATTTTCAATAAACGGTTTCAATCCGTTTATGTGGACGCGTATGGTTTTCTTTCCACTTTTTATTGTATAGTTCACTTCCGAATTCTTTTCGATTATCGTGTAGGATCCGCTCCATACTTTCCGGATGATACGCGGTTGTTTGAATGTTTTCGATTTTTAATAGTTTACATGTGTTTTTAAATATTTCACTTAAAAAATTTGTTCCTTGATCTGTTAATATTTTTTCTGGAATATCGTGCTCAAAAATTATTTTTGTCGCGAGTTCTTTTGCAATTGTCGCGGCTTCTTGATTCGGTATCGGAATTGCTTTGCTAAATTTTGTTAAATTATCTTGAAACGTTCAAATATATTTGTTTCCATTATTTGTAATAGTTAATGGACCTACGATGTCTAAAGCACATTAGTAGTGTTAATAGGGGAGTTCTAAGCCAGGTCCTCCGAGGGATATGCGTGGCGAGGGGAAACCGTGCGGAGGAATGACGTCACGCGGGGGACTGCCGACAAGGTAATACAGTTTTTCAAACAAAAACAAAAAAAAACCATTATCCTTTTCATTTTTTCTAGGAAGAGCCGTTTATTGGGGGTCGCATGTTGGGTATGTTTATAATCGGCGCGTGTGTATTACAAAGGTGGGTGCCGATGTCCGAATGCTCAAATTTATATTATATTTATATTATATTATAAACAAATAGCGTCTCGCAAGATTGCACGTGCGGCCGAATCGGCGCGGTGTATTACAAAGGCGGGTGCCGATGTCCGGATCATCGAATTTATATTATATTATATTTATATTATATTATAAACAAATAGCGCCTCGCAAGATTGCACGTGCGACCGAATCGGCGCGGTGTCCTCTTCATTTCTTTTCTAGGAAGAACCGTTTATCGGGGGTCGCAATATTTATAAATAATATTGTTACGTTCTGCCGACTCCACAATTCCTTTCGCGAAGTTGCGGCAATGTTCATCGATTGATGATGAAAACGAATCGTTCAATAAACAGACCGTAATTATATCTATGAGTAACCGTGAGAAAGATACAGGAAAATCGGTGATGAAACGACGCCGGTCTCCTCGAGATGACAAAAAATAAATAGATACTCCTTAGTGGAATTTTTTGGCGGAAAACTAAAAGATATCGACTAGATAATAAAGTTCTTCTAACAAAATACCCAACAAACACAGCTGCACATAATGACAATAATTTTTTCTAACGAAATATTCAATAAACATGGCTGCATCCACAGCAATAAAAATACTCATAAGAAAATAGAATCTTCTCTAACATGATCACGTGCGAAGGAACCCTCGAACCGATATCCAAACTCACCAATCGACGATCACTACGAGTAAAATACGAAAAGTAGGAGAAACACCCCGCCTAATGAGAACACTGACATAATTTTTAACTTATTAAAGTTGGAAGATCCCCACTTATGCACAAGTCCAATTCGTTAAACCTTAGAGAGACCTTACTCCCACGCAATTTTTCTAGGAAGAGCCGTTTAAAAGCAATAGATGAAATATATAAATGAAGAACGAAGGGTGTCAAAACTATAGTAGTACACGATTTGAAAGCGTATACATCGGTTAAGAAGTATAGTGGGTTCCTCATAATTTTTGTGTGCCAAGTGTTCGACGGCGACCAGATTTTGTCACTCTGTCAATCTGTGAAAATGGAAATAAATAATTTCGAGGCAATATTAGACGAGTCGTCTGACGAAGATTACGCATTATCAGACGACAGTGATTACAACAGCGATCAAAGCGAGGACCTCACGGAAATTGTTGAGAAGATAGTGCCTCATTCAGAAATTATTGCGTTAAACGGACGTACAAAATTTTGTGTCATATACTTTCATTATTCTACGGGTAGTGATTATGCTGCATGTGCTTCGTGTATGATAGCTATAGCAGACACTGACTATGGGAACATATATGCTGTTCGGAAGCATGTGACTGAACTATACGACGTGATAAGTGGTCGATCCTGCTCTAATTGCAGACAACCATTGTATCAGATAATGCCGTGCAACATATGCCCAATTTGTACGCAGTAAAACAAAAAAAAACAAAAAAAACATGGAAAACGCCGAGCAGACTGAACGTGACCTGTTGGAGCTGTCGCATCAAGTCGCCACTTTGGGCGAGTATTTTGCATGGGCGCAGCGATGCAAAGGATTCATCAAACAGCTCGAGGAACGCAGTCGTATCAAGTGTCCGCGGCTCTCGATCGGAGTTCGGCAATCTTTGGTGGCCAGAATTGCACGACTCGAGGGTGCGAGGACTCGATTAGAGAGACGATTTATACATAGTGTTGGTAATTACAGTGGTGACAATACCGCGGAAAGACTCATTTGGCGGGAGATCGATACGGCGTTTGAGGGCCGCATATTGACCGGTGCGGTTATAAATCATAATCACATCGAGCCTCGTCAATTTGTTGAGGATGCCAAAGACATTGTGCTCAAACACGTGAAAAACGTGCTGAAAAAACACTTTAATGTGAAAATTAATACAGTGTTCAATGGTGAATTCGTGACGGGTGATAAACGCGCAAATAAAAGTATCAATACCAGAAATTATTATATGAACTCTTTCGCACGTCCGATCTACACGAGTGGTACGAGCGACCCGAGAAATGAACGAGTGTGTCATCCGATTACCGGGCGATAAAGACAAGTAGCTCGCGTTCAACAACTACAACAGAAAGGAACGGCTTCCTTTCGTCGTATACGCCGACTTGGAGTGCGTGCTGAAGAAGACCGATGGTGATCCGATGACGTCTACGTACACGTTTCAACATCATCAAGTATTTAGCATAGCTTATTATGTACATTGTTCGTACGACGAATCGTTATCCGCGTATCACTCTCGTCGCAGTACTGATTGCGTTTCGTGATTCGTGGAAAAATTAAAAAATTTAGCGCAACGCGTAAAGACTATTTTAACCACGAATGTCCCCATGGTAAATTTAATGCGAGATGAGCGGGAAAAGTTTCACAGCGCGACACACTGTCACATTTGCGAAAAACCGTTCGCGCAAGACGATACACGCGTACGCGATCATTGCCATCTTACCGGGCGGTACCGAAATCCCGCGCATTCAAACTGCGATTTAAATTATAAAGACTCTTTTTGCATTCCTATAGTATTTCACAATTTATCCGGTTACGATTCACATTTTATCATCGAGGAAATAGCTACCGCGTTCGAAAGCTCGATCAACGTACTACCGATAACGAAAGAAAAGTATATTTCATTCACGGAACACGTTAAAGATACCGCCGAAAGATCAGATTGGCGAAGCGATATAAAGTTACGGTTCATCGATTCGTACAAATTTCTCAGTACTAGTCTCGAAAAATTGGCATCGTTTCTAAATAATGATAAACTCCAAATTTTAAAATCGAAATTTCAAAATTTATCGATTGAAGAGTTCAATTTATTGACGCGGAAAGGTGTCTTTCCATACGAATATATTGACTGTGTCGATAGGTTGCACGATACATGTTTACCACCGCGCGAATCATTTTACAGTTCCTTGACCGGTGACACCGTATCCGAGAGCGATTAGGCGTACGCCGAAAACGTCTGGAGGCGGTTCTCCCTACGAACCTTGGGCGAATACAGCGATCTGTATTTAAAAACGGATGTCTTGTTATTGGCGGATATTTTTGAAAATTTCCGCGACGAATGTATCGAGAGTTATGGGCTCGACCCCGCGTATTACTATACTCTTCCCGGATACACGTGGGACGCCATGTTAAAACATACGAATATTACGTTCGAATTGCTTACAGACATTGACATAGTTATGTTTATCGAACGTGGTATTCGCGGTGGCCTGAACCAATGTGCCGGCAGATACGCGCGAGCCAATAACAAGTACACGCCGTCTTACGACCCATCGAAACCATCGTCGTACATGATGTATTTCGATGTAAACAACTTGTACGGTTGGGCGATGTGTCAATCGTTGCCCTATGCCGAATTTCGATGGGTCGACGACATCTCTGACTTTGACGTTAACGCGATCGCTTCGGATTCACTCACAGGTTATATTCTCGAGGTCGATCTGGAGTATCCGCAACATCTTCACGACGCGCACGCTGACTTACCGTTCTGTCCGACGCGCGATAAGCCGCCCGGCAAGCGGCAGGACAAGCTCCTCGCACCCTTATACGATAAGAAGCGTTACGTCATACACTATCGCAACCTGCAACAATGCACGCGTCACGGCCTTCGCTTCATAGCAGGAGCGTCTTTTCGGAAAATTTGGTCGCTGTCGAATTGCGCAAACTCGAGGTGAAATTCAATAGGCCGATCTACGTCGGTATGTGCATCCTCGACATTTCTAAAACGTGTTTGTACGAATTTCACCACGATTATATGGTACCTACGTACCGAGAGAAATGTAAAGTCATGTACACCGACACCGACAGTCTCATATATCACATCGAGTGTGAAGATGTATATGAAAATATAAAGCGCAACGTCGACAGATTCGATACCAGCGATTATGCAATAGACAATGCGTACGGTATACCGCTCGCGAATAAAAAGATACCGGGTTTAATGAAGGATGAAAATAATGGCGCAATCATGACCAAATTCGTCGGGCTTAGGGCAAAAATGTACGCGTTGCGAGTAAATGGTAAGAAAAACACGAAAAAAGTAAAAGGCGTCAAGAGTAACGCCGTCGCGAGAACAATAACGTTCGACGATTACACACGGTGTTTGAACGATGAGATTGAAATGACGCGTCAGCAGTCTTGTAAAAGATCTAAATTACACGAAGTATACACTATTCGCGAGACAAAAATTGCTCTAAGTCCGTACGATGATAAGCGGTATATCGTACCCAAAACCACCGACACGCTACCGTGGTGACATTACAAAATACCGTTATAAATAAAATTCATGTATATTTATTGTATATATGTATGTATGTATGTATGTATGTATGTAACGCAATATATTATACTATTGGTTCAAACAGGAAAACAAATGAAATATTTTTCTATCTTTTTTTTCTTTTATATTTCATATTTTATATGCTGTATACGTCTTACATATATTATATTTTTTATATTTTACATATTTTAGATACTTTATATGTATTTCAAATTTTTCATATTTGGAAAAAATTAAATACAGTTTGTATGAATTAAACCACATTGTCCTTGTGTATCCAAGAGTTGTGCGATCCATCGAATCCCATCCATTTCACGTAAACCTCGTCACCTGTCCTGCGCAGTACTTTCTCCACGAGATACACGTCTGGATAAGTCGCGCGATGCAACTCGTATTCGTAGAATGCTCCAGCGATGGATTTTCCGCGATAGTCCTCGAGTAGATAGGTTACGGGATTAGTACGCTGCACTTTAAACGATCTTAAAGACCTCGGTGGTCCAATCTGATGTCTAACCCTTCTCGAAGATCGTCTTATACTTGCTAATGCGTACCGGGTTACCAGGGCTGGGTAAAATGCTTTTTGAATTGCATTTAAAATGCTAAATGTAAAATACTTTAAAAAATGTATTTAAAATGCAAAATATGAAATGGGTTTTTCAAATCCATTTTAAATGTAAATTGGATAAATAGATATTTTAAATAATTTTCAAATGCAAAATGATTTTCCTTAGTAAATGCAATTTATTTGGGTATTCATACATTTTATAGTTTTATTTGATAAGCACGCTGTTTAATTTAAGCAACAATTGTTTTTCAAAAGTATCATCGTACATGCTTCGACGATTGGGCTGCATAATCATACCCCCATACGAAAATAAGCGTTCTACTGGCGCAGACGACGGGAGCGCAGTATTATATTTTATAAAAACTTCTTTAATCGTAGGAAATGCATTAAGCGAGTCCAAACGTGTATCTTCATTTTGCAAATACTGCAAGCATTGCAGTTCAATCGTATTTTTAACGGAGGTGTTTGCAACACTTTCATCCGAAGATAATCCCCCTTCAAAGGTAAAAAAGCTTTCACTGTGTGTGGCTTCGGATACATTCATCGAATCATTTCGAGTTTTTGACATATGGGTTAGTAAAGATTCAGTTTCATTAACAAGCAATTCTTTGACATCATTTTTTCTTTCTTTTGGTACCCAACGTAACTTAAAGAACGGATGGCTAACAGCTGCTAAAATAGCATCGTTTACTTGGTAGGAAAAGTCAAAGTAATTACTGAATCTTTTGTTTAAGCCCTCTAACAGCATGACTACTAATTTCGCACAGTATTTTAAATGCCGGAGTTGTAGTTTTTGCAACTTCTTTTGCGTTTGCAGCAGAACTGGTAAAAGTTCGCCATAAAAACAATTTTTTCGCCTTGTAGCCTATCTAAAGCTTCCGCGATTGGTTTGACGCATTCAATGTATTCTGCTAAGAATTCCAAGTCAGTGTCCTTGAATTTTGGCAGTTCAAGTGCATCGCAAACACTACCAAGGAATTGTTTGACTGTAATAAGATCATTTAAGCAATCGAAAGTTGAGTTCCAACGAGTGACACAGGGTGATGATGAGGCCTTTCCTGTAATAGCGACATATGTCTCAGCAGCTTTAGGAGATCGAGATGTTAAATTCCATATGGCAGAGCATTTTCCAAAGGCAGAATGATGGGAACGAGTATAGCTCCCTCCACTGTTTCCAAATACGGACCCTGTTAATGCAGCTTTGATGTCCACTGTGGCTAACAGATTTAGTGTATGACTCACACAGCGCTGATGTACAGGTAGAAATATTTCGGATATGGAACCGGAGTCACCCGCAATTCCCTCAGTGGTCTCAGTTATGCCTTGTATAACAAAATCATCATCTGAATCATCATTGTCGTTGTTATCCAAATCGATTGTTTGATTGTTTTGACTGAACATCGAAAAAGCTTTCACCATGTTTGACGCATTGTCCGTTGTTACTTTTACAGTTTTTTTTGCGTCAAGTTTAAATTCACAATGTATATCGTGAATCATTTCAGCAATTCTGTCGTAAGAGTGCTTACCCTTAAATCTGCGACAAGCCAAAGCCGCACTTTCCCTCTGAAAACTTGCGTTTATCTGTGAAAGAAACATACATTTAAACAAGATATTAACGAAACAAAGATATTAACAAATTAATAAAAACTCGTTACACAAAAAAATTTTTACTTGTTCTTCTCTGTATCTAATCCACAAAGTCATATATAATTATACAAAATGATAAATATAATTTCTGATAATACTTTATCTTCAGTTAAAATTTGAATACAACAGATCGAAGTATTGCCGAATAACTGCCGATACAACAAATTTCATAAAACTTCATGAAAGAACCAGTACTCCTAACATAACAAATCAAACGTAGCTTTCAGTTTGCATTATGCATTATTATAGATAAAGATAATAGGTATATAAACCTTACCCAGTGAGCAGTTATCCCAAGGAAACTTCTTTTCGATGATGACCAAATACCAGCTGTAGTACATACGTACTTAGTTCGTTCCAAAGTTTCTGTCAGATGTTGTAACATGGTTGTGTACTTGGTATCCATCTTTGACCGTAACGTCTTTCTTGTCATTATGGTAACAGAATTTGTCAGTTTATTGACACCTGAGAGATTAATTCATCAACAATATTAATAAAAATAATAATAAATATACCCCAACAACAATATAAATTAGATTAATTCATTACTGAAAAATGAACATGTGAATAAATTAATGAATGCAGATTGCAGATTGAATATGAATAATCGATTAAACCACATTGTCCTTGTGTATCCAAGAGTTGTGCGATCCATCGAATCCCATCCATTTCACGTAAACCTCGTCACCTGTCCTGCGCAGTACTTTCTCCACGAGATACACGTCTGGATAAGTCGCGCGATGCAACTCGTATTCGTAGAATGCTCCAGCGATGGATTTTCCGCGATAGTCCTCGAGTAGATAGGTTACGGGATTAGTACGCTGCACTTTAAACGATCTTAAAGACCTCGGTGGTCCAATCTGATGTCTAACCCTTCTCGAAGATCGTCTTATACTTGCTAATGCGTACCGGGTTACCAGGGCTGGGTAAAATGCTTTTTGAATTGCATTTAAAATGCTAAATGTAAAATACTTTAAAAAATGTATTTAAAATGCAAAATATGAAATGGGTTTTTTGAATCCATTTTAAATGTAAATTGGGTAAATAGATATTTTAAATAATTTTCAAATGCAAAATGATTTTCCTTAGTAAATGCAATTTATTTGGGTATTCATACATTTTATAGTTTTATTTGATAAGCACGCTGTTTAATTTAAGCAACAATTGTTTTTCAAAAGTATCATCGTACATGCTTCGACGATTGGGCTGCATAATCATACCCCCATACGAAAATAAGCGTTCTACTGGCGCAGACGACGGGAGCGCAGTATTATATTTTATAAAAACTTCTTTAATCGTAGGAAATGCATTAAGCGAGTCCAAACGTGTATCTTCATTTTGCAAATACTGCAAGCATTGCAGTTCAATCGTATTTTTAACGGAGGTGTTTGCAACACTTTCATCCGAAGATAATCCCCCTTCAAAGGTAAAAAAGCTTTCACTGTGTGTGGCTTCGGATACATTCATCGAATCATTTCGAGTTTTTGACATATGGGTTAGTAAAGATTCAGTTTCATTAACAAGCAATTCTTTGACATCATTTTTTCTTTCTTTTGGTACCCAACGTAACTTAAAGAACGGATGGCTAACAGCTGCTAAAATAGCATCGTTTACTTGGTAGGAAAAGTCAAAGTAATTACTGAATCTTTTGTTTAAGCCCTCTAACAGCATGACTACTAATTTCGCACAGTATTTTAAATGCCGGAGTTGTAGTTTTTGCAACTTCTTTTGCGTTTGCAGCAGAACTGGTAAAAGTTCGCCATAAAAACAATTTTTTCGCCTTGTAGCCTATCTAAAGCTTCCGCGATTGGTTTGACGCATTCAATGTATTCTGCTAAGAATTCCAAGTCAGTGTCCTTGAATTTTGGCAGTTCAAGTGCATCGCAAACACTACCAAGGAATTGTTTGACTGTAATAAGATCATTTAAGCAATCGAAAGTTGAGTTCCAACGAGTGACACAGGGTGATGATGAGGCCTTTCCTGTAATAGCGACATATGTCTCAGCAGCTTTAGGAGATCGAGATGTTAAATTCCATATGGCAGAGCATTTTCCAAAGGCAGAATGATGGGAACGAGTATAGCTCCCTCCACTGTTTCCAAATACGGACCCTGTTAATGCAGCTTTGATGTCCACTGTGGCTAACAGATTTAGTGTATGACTCACACAGCGCTGATGTACAGGTAGAAATATTTCGGATATGGAACCGGAGTCACCCGCAATTCCCTCAGTGGTCTCAGTTATGCCTTGTATAACAAAATCATCATCTGAATCATCATTGTCGTTGTTATCCAAATCGATTGTTTGATTGTTTTGACTGAACATCGAAAAAGCTTTCACCATGTTTGACGCATTGTCCGTTGTTACTTTTACAGTTTTTTTTGCGTCAAGTTTAAATTCACAATGTATATCGTGAATCATTTAAAAATGCTTACCTTCAAGTGGTTCAAAAAATTCGTGGTTGAACCAATTCGACCTTTTATTCTACGCTTACATGTTGTACATTCTTCTTGTACATTTTCGGATTCGGTCCGAATGATTTTGAAAAATGTCCCATCTAATATTAGGGGTATTGTTTTATTATTTAAATTAATGTTCATATCATTTGCATTTTCGTTTTCTCCGATATCATTATCCTCTTGATTGCTTGTCATTTTCAACTGCAAAACTGCGGACACAATACACTACACTGACTACACAGCCGATACAATGAGGTTATGTCAACGGAAACTTCCTGCGTCGAGTGTCAAAGAGATTCATATGTCTGTCTCTCTCTGACATAGAAGAAATTGTGTTCCGGCCAATCACCGGACTTGATTCCTCTTATGCGCTTAGAAAAATCATTTACCCATTTTACAAATGGTTAAATGTATAGATATTTCCATTCCAAATGTAAAATGGAAATGGTTTACCAAAAAAGCATTTAAAATGGAAAATGCAAAATGCCATTTCCATTTTAAATACATATTTAAAATGGAACTATTTCAAATGTTACCCAGCCCTGCGGGTTACCTACTTCAAATTTTGTCGGACCCGCGATCTTTATCGCGCTGTACACCGTAGCCAAGAGTTTTTCAGCGATTGTGGGGATAACGTCGACGGGTTGCATACCGATCGTTCGATGCTTGCGCGCGTTGTAATCCGACACGAGTCGCGGCAACGCGTCAACCCACTTATAAGTTCCGTTCAGCGTAAACATCTTCCACATGTCGTTCTTTAACGTGCGATTGAATCGTTCGACAACCGATGCCTTCAACACCGAATACGTGGAATAATGATTGATGTCGTGTTTTCTCATGAGATGTTGTACGTCAATGTTGTAAAATTCCTTGCCCATATCGGTTTGCATGTTTTTCGGGCACCTCTTGCTATCTTGAATTATCTCAACGATAGCATCAGCTGTCTCATTTCCGCCTTTACTCTTGAGCGGTACGGCCCATGCGTACTTGCTCAGCATATCGATGACGGTAAGTATGTAGTGGTGGTCTCTGTTGAAACGTGAGTACGGACGCATCTCGACGATGTTAGCTTGCCATAGGTCATCGTATCCCCGTACTATGACATGTTTTCGAGGAAAATTCCTTCTCGCCGGAGCATGCAGTTCCTCGACGAGTCGTAGCTTCTCGATATTTTTACATCCATCGGATTTTAACGATGTCATGTTTTTAGCTATGCGACTGGTCGGCGCGTAATAATATGTGCAAAGAAATTACATTATGATTTATATCTCTAACTTTTTTTTTAACCATTCAATAGCCGTTTATTTCCGTTTATTGTCATTTAATAGCCGTTCTTTATTATCCGCTACCATTTGTTGCCGTTCGTAGCCGTTCCTGACCCGTCTGGTAGCCGTTCCTGATTCGTTCGTAGCCGTTCCTGACCTGTTCCTGAGCTGTTAGATAATCGTCCGATAACCGTTCTTGAACTGTTCGTTGTCGTTCGTTGTTGTTCGTCAGCCGTTCGTAGCCGTTCTTGACCCGTTTGTTGCTGTCCATTGTTGTTCGTTGGCGTTTCGTTGTCGTTCGTTGGCGTTTCGTTGGCGTTTCGTTGTCGTTCGTTGGCGTTTTGTTGGCGTTTCGTTACTCGTTTCTAATCTAGCGATATTCGCACGCCAAAGCTCGTTTATCAGAGTCTGTAACGCTCGCACATCCTTCTCGAACGCAGCAAGCTTCTCGTCTGACTCTTTTTGTTGATTCCTCAACGTTTTAACGCACTGATCCACGTATAGTTTGTTGACGGCCTCAGGTTGCGCTACATGACAAATCTTGCGCGACCTCGCGTCAAAGTCCGTAATGGTGCGACACAGGGCGTTATCACGCACGAAATTTCTTATTAATCCGCTCCATCGATGATACGAAATGGCGTTCGTCACGTCTCTGCTGTGCTCGGATATCCCAAATTTGTTGATATGCATCATCGATGAGAGCGACGTCGGTTGATCGATTGATAATTTTTGTCGAGGCACCGTTTAATTTATAATAATTTAATTTATAATAATGCCAACTTTGCGAAGTTCCTCGATGATCGACAGGATCTCATTGTCGTGACCGTTGTGGTGCGCTTGGTGCAAAGCATCGAGCAATCGTAGACGATCCACCAGCTCGTTGGGATCATCCCAGTGCACGTAGTCGATCTTGTTGACAACGCGGATAACATAATTATCGACGGTGTACGATACGTCGGCACACCTTGTCTTTACGAGTTGATCTTCAAGAAAGCCCCCGGTGACGTCATCTATACGGAGGATGATAAGCAAACGTACAAAAGCATGCTGTTAACGACGAGCGCGCATAAACGCAATCACGATGCGCACGGTCAATTACTGAGTAACAGGGGATACAAGTACAAAGAAATAAACACAAAGTTGATACCGATCGAACCCAAGGGAAAAAAATCTGGAAAGGGATTATTCGTGCCTCGCGAAATGACGCTAACCTGTCGGTGCGCATCGTGATTGTGTTTATGCGCGCTCGTTGTTAACAGCATGCTCTTGTACGTTTGCTTATCATCCTCCGTATAGATGACGTCATCGGGGGCTTTCTTGAAGATCAATTTCAATAAAAACAGATGGTCGATTCTGTACGACATGTACCAGCGTTTCT
>NW_021853518.1:0-14354 GCF_003651465.1 Formica exsecta
TATTATAAATAATTATTTCAAAATAAAAGAATAGTAAAATAATATATATATATTTGTAGTTTTAAAAAACTTTGTCAAAGATAACTGAACGTCATTCTGACGTCGATGAAAGAAAAACAGCAAGATAAACCGTATGAAAAGAAAGGGTAAAAAAACGCCTATGGTCGGCCTGTTTACATACATTACTTAAACAACTACTGTTCACGCAGACGAATCACCGCGATAGCCAGTGCGACGGACGGATGAGTCCTACAATAGTATAGTCTATTATATCTGCACCCATTCGCATATACACACACGGTATAAATCTCCTATACACATATAGCCGCATACAAATCTACATACATATGTATATAGTACAAGCCGCGCGCGTATGCATACGTAAGGATCCACGATTACATTTACAAACAGTTAAGGCCATTAGCGAGCACGCGAAACCTCGGGGTACTAATTTAATCCAGCTCGGTAATTGCGAAAGATTCTAATGGCCTTCGCCTCCTCGCCGCATTTACTTCGCTGTCGACGTCGTCCTCGTCCATCTTGGCGCGTCTGCGACGCCGAAATTTTCATAATTTTCGTTACATCGAGATTAATCATTCTCTTCTTCTCTCTCTTTGAATCTTTTTTTTATCTTATTATTTCTTTTTATCTCTTCTTGCTTTCTATCCCTCTTTTATCCCTTGTCTTCTTTTTATTGCTCCGAATTGCGGCAAATATTTTTCTCGCAATAACGAGCAGGGATATGGAAATCGTGTCTCGTTCTGGGTAAAAAGGATTTATTTCCGAGTCGGCGGATATTAATACACGGCTCGTGCGCCTCGTCTCGACGCGTGTCTGTCACGTCGGCGTGCGAGAAATTTACGCCACGCGAGTTGTGCACGCGGCTCTAGCGGAAATCGGCGCCTACACCCACGAAAGCAGTATTGCGGTTCTTCAACCTTTCACTTAGCATTTATCCGTGTTGTCGAGATGTTATCCGGATATAAATATGTACCTATGTTTTATATCCCTGGATACACTTTCGTTTACTTCTTTGCATTTGCTCTTTTTTTATTTGGTGTTTTCTGACACATAGATTCGCGTTTATAACTTTTATATTTAATAATAAATTATTATTAAATATATAATTATTATTACAAATTATATTTAATAATAAATTTTGAATAAAATTGATGCGTTTAATCAATTGTCTCTAATAATATATCGACTTTAAAATTGTCAAAAAATTCATAATATATAATATATATAATTTGTATTACTCTTAATAAATAATTTAATAAAAAACGCGCAAACATGTAGTTACAACAAAAATTTATAAAATATATTATTATGTAATATATAAATGTATATAAATATTTGTCAAAACAATGTGTTCCACTATCTTCTTCCGTTTATCAAGAAATCCTCGAGGATTTTTTTTTCTTTTTTTTTTTTTGCTTTTTTTAAAATATTGCAATTTTCTCATCTATTCAACATAATATCAAATGACATAATGAATATTTTAAGAAACATTTTGAATATTTTCCGCGTGACAGATTCGGATACTACGCGAAATGACTTATATTATCGAAAATTTTACAATAAATGAAGAAAGATTTATTGTGATATACGTAACAAAGATTTATACAAAAATACATTTATATAATAACAAGTTTTATAAATATTTGTTATAACTATAATATCGGTTTGATAAATTTTCTCAAAGTTTAATGAAATTTTTGATACCATATTAAATAATAATACATATATGTAATAATCAATATAATAATATTTAAGTAATTGCGATAAAAAATATTTGCACAAGAATAATAAACACAAATTAATCTTTCAAGCCTTCCTGAAAAAACATTGCTCTCGTTTGCTTTACAAACATACCAAGTTCCATAATTTTAGAATTATAAGAGATCCGCTCGCGAGCATTCCTCGTCAGCTGACAACGCGTGCCTTTCGTGACGCGGTTGCTTGCGGATTAATCACGTTTATAGGACGCTTTGTAACTGTTCCCTATGGTCCCCCGCTCCCCTCTCTCCGCATGCGCGACAATTCCACGCTAAAAGACGACATGAAGCGACGGCAGTAGCAGCAGGCCGGTTGCATTCCCGTGGGATGGGAAAGCCTAGAAAAAGGGAAGCGTAGCGAATTACTCAGCGCGCAGCCGCGCCCATTTGCGGAAAAGAAGCGGATATAATGGTGAATTGGATTACCCAGGGCTGGGGCTGAAGAAAGCGAGCGAGCGACGCAAGAACGCGAGAAATTGCCGGTTCTCTTACCGTGATCCAGTTGCGCGGCGATACAAGTACGTTTTTTCAAGAGAGAGAGAGAGAGAGTGAGAGAGAGAAAGAGGGTGTAAAGAGAAATATCGCGATAACGATTTGTGGCTAATCAACCGAACGCTTTTCGTAAACGCTTCGCGCAACTCTAAGGAATGTGTGATGCAACGAGATGTAGGAATAGACTACACAAGATTTTTCTAGTAAATGTCTTGGGAAGAAAGTTCGAGGGAATGTACACACAGAAAAATACATACTATATACAAGTAAATATTACTTGTTTCAAGTATTTCATAAGTTCATATATCCGCAAATCTATCATAAGTTCATCATAAGCATCAAATTTATACAAAATATATTCTGAATCCTAATAAATTTAATATTTCAATCAAGAATATTAAATTACATAATTGAAAGAAATACATTAAATTTTTCTGATCTAATAAATTTTCTTACATTAAATTAACCATATCTGACTTTTCTTCGATAAAATTTTATAATATTCTTCAAAAGAAAATATTTACTTTTTTGAGTACATGATAATGAGTATTTCTAAAATTTGTGACAAGTCTATTTTAAGACTATTATTAAGAAAATATTCTTTGTTAAAGATAACTGTTGCTTAAAAGAAGTAAAGTAAACTGAGTAATCATTTTACTTAGCAATAGAATAATATTTTTCTGTGTGTATTTTTTGATCAATCGAGAGAGACGAAACGCCGTTGGGTCATTTTCACCCTTAGCTGACTCTGCATTCAACCAATGGGAAAGCACAGAGAAACGGCGAGTCATTTTTCGCACCACCAATCCGATGCCACTCTTTTGAAACGTCAGCATCCAACCGTAGGATTCTTGCGATAAATGGTTTTGGTGATTTCAATACAAGCGCTAGCAATATAAATATTAAAGAACTCTCCTAACGAATACTCGTAAAAAAAAATGAATAATAATCATTTACATAAATTAACATAATATTGTAAATAACGCATATGTCGAGATGCTAATTTACTTCGTACAAAATTAGATATGTCGGTTTTTCCTTCGTACTTCAAATATAAAATCTTGGACGAATTTATCCTCTCTTTCTTTTAGAGAAAATGTAAAATGTCTTATAAAATTTAAACGCGAAAATTAAAGATGCATTTTTTTGAAAACTTTACGTGGCATAATAACATTGTTTGCATATAGTTTATGTTGCATTTGCCGTCATTTGTTCCAATTTGTTACTTTCGGAATTATCGTCACACTTGTCAATTGCTTCTCCTCCAACCTTCTTGCAACACGCGCTTCTTTTCCTTCATCTTAAATTACGATCGCTTATACGGGCGCGTCAAAGAAAACGGAGTATATGCCCTATTAATCGCCGAGATACTTATCGGTCGTTAACGAGGGGAACGTTAATTAACGAACGTATGCAGCGTGTTAGCATCCTTGCACCTGCACGCTTCCAGTTTTGTGTAAAACGTCGCAGCCTATATTGACAGATTAATAAACAGATACGTTATCTTTTTCTCTTAACGGCGGCTGTTGACGATATCGATGTTTTCATAAGATCAGCCTAACAATAAGTTAATATATTCCAATTACATAATGAACGTTAACAAATTAAGAAGGGATAATGATAGTACATAGAAATATTTGTTAAACCCTATTGCATTTTTTAAAAGCTATTTAAAAAACACTGTGTATATATACGGATTAAAATTGAAAGAAAAAGAAACGTAGTATATTTTTTTTGCTCTTTTATTTAAAAAAAAACATCAATTCATCTCATGAATATCAAGTATCAATTATTCTGGTTGAAGGATATTTGATATATCTGTATTAGATTATCTAATCAGATAACGCCCGGGAGAAACGGTGGCGATATCTTCCGATTTACTGTTAGATAGATTGCATACCTTGGACGGCCGCACGTGGGAGATGAACACGCTTCTTCTCTGTCCATGTGTTTACTCACACGACGCCCATATTCAAACATATATATAATTAGATTCCAAGAGTTGTTTGATACGCAATGCACGTAGCCGGAAAAAAGCCGGAAAATCGTTAATGAACACAAAGCGGCAGACATTCCGTTCCTCTAAGGCGATAGAAAAACCTCTTCCGGCATAAATTAAGTATACCCGCGTAAGAATTAATTGCCTCCACGTGCGTAATCAACTCGTGGCCGATTTCTCGGTTTAAATAATGAACACGTGATGCGATTAGTCAATGTAAAGTACATCCCGTGATGTGTTGTTCTAATTATTATAATGCGGAGATACACGCATTTGATGTGCTCTTTTTCATTACGCGCGTATCATATTAAAATGTTGGATATTATTAGTGACACCTTTAATCCTCTTTTGAGTGTTTTAGAATTTTACAATATGTATTATTAGATAAAAAATTGAAAATTAAAAAATGTATAGTATTAATCATTTGTTCATGAATATTTTATTATCATGATATATAATATTTATTACATAAATTCTAAAGAGATTATATTGTAAATGCAAGCATTGTCCAAAATGATTATATAATACATTAATCATACAATTGTTTTTTAGGCATTAGGGGAGGAGATCAGGTTAAAATTAAAAAAAAAAGGCAATGATAAAATTGTGTTTTATCTTCATAAAATTGTTAATAATCGACAACATACATTTTTAAATTTCAAAAATTCTTGATATAATTATTCTTTTCGCTGAAAAGCTTAACGACTTTCTCTCGCGGTATTTGAAAGAAATACTCGCCGAGCCTAACCGTGGCTGGAAACGCGCATCGCGGCGAGTGACACGAGCCGGCTTCTCCCTGCTGGAGAACGGAAAAAAAAGAAAAAAAAAAGATGACGAGCAGACGCAGGATGCCGGCGTTGTAGGGTGCGTTTTCATACAAAATAACGAAAGTTCCTTCCGGTATAGGATCACGTAATACGCCGGTGTGCGAAAGTTCTCTCCGCCTGGTAGGCGGGACTGACTGCCAGTCTAACCCTTATAACGCACATTCACCGACTGTTTACGTACCTGACGTGAAAGCATCACGAAATGCAAGTCCCGCCTATAGGACGGGTGGTCGTCCGTTTATTCGCTCGGCGAGACGATATGTAACGAAAATATATTTTTCTATTTTTCGCAAAAATAGCGTTTGACACTTTTAAGTCAGTTTTCAGATGGAAATTAGTTGAGGGTTATCGTTAAAAGCCTGCTACGCGCGTTAAGTTGTTGGATGTAAAGTAGGCTGATTGTGAGCCTTGAAGCAATATGAAATATTTTAGATCTCTGTAGAGCCACTGTAAAATCTTTTCGAAGAAAAAAAGGTTTTCTGTCTCTTTAGCGTGATAGAACTCGAAAATTACTTTACCCCATCACTATACATATTGACTAAAATAACAAGTTTGTTTCCACATAGAAAATTTTTAAATTAACATCTATGTTGGTTATATTTACATTAGATCTTCTGTATTTTTTTCCTTTTTTTATAGAATATTTTTTTTATTAATATTAATAATATTAATACTAACATAAATTGTAAAAGATATTAGGACAGGTTCTAATTGATTTCTAATTTACCATCTAACGTAAATTATCATATTCTTAATTAAAATCGTTGATTGAAGCGGAACGTATATGTGCCGTTAAATCAAGATAATGGAGCGTGTGCGTCAATAAAATATTCTGATCTTAACAAAAAAATGGTATCGACAATATTGCTTCTTTCGGAAGAAAAAAAGGGGACAGAAGGGAAAAGCGATCGGTGAAAAGACAGAGAATATATATATATATATATATATATATATAAAACGAATGTTCACTTATATCGTTAATCGCACTAATAAGGAATGTGTGATTATTTTCCACGGACGGTGTACGTCGATATAATGGCACTAATGGCGTTATTCGTATGTGTGTAAGATTCTGCGGTTTAAACCTGTCGTTATTATTTTTTATGTACGATCACACATACATACATACGTAGACGTCCGTGTGGTTAGCGCGAGACAACCTATCGTACGGTATGTTACGTGAGTTAAAATGTGCCGCGCGTTGATAAAGCGTTTTAAATGCAATCGTTAATTTCGCGTTCCTATTACCGCAATTAGAATTTGCATTTTATAAATATGCAATTTCGTGACGGTACTAATCCACTTCTCGGTCGCGTATCCCTCTTCCCACTCCAGTTCCCTGCAACTTTTAGCTCCGTTCGCGATGCCCCCTCCAGCTTTCGATGGATACGAACCTGTCCGAATAGCTCGAAAAGCTCTTTCTGTCTTCCCGCAGCTGATTGAAGCGTCGAGAATGATATACTTCTATAGCACATATCTGAGAAAATTGATTGATACAACGATGATTTTATCAGAGAATGCATTTGACTTATTATTGTAATAGTTTGTAATTAAAATGTATATATATATTTCAATCAATCTAGCATCACTGGTTTATTTTCGATCGTAACATTCAATTCTTTATTTGAAAATATTGCATTATGATATTACAATTATATCTAATTATCTAAAATTGTTAGAGAAAATTATTAAATACAAATATTTATTATTCAAAATGTGCCTTGATAAGTATTTTTTTACTTTTAGAATTTTTGATAAATTTTTAATGCATTTTTTCTTAATAAAAATGTCATAACTACATTATGTGTATTGAATGAAGTATCTTTATTTCGCTTATATAGTATCTGCACAAAAAAAAATTTCGACGCTTTGTCACGCGGTATTATTTTAAGGACACCCGGTTGGCAGCACGAGCACTAACTGGCAGTCTCAACCGAGGAGGCACGAATTAGCGATTCTGAGTATTTCAAGACGCGGGACGTCAAGTATATGACAAGTACTCGTTGTCCAATTTCGTTAAATCTTTGATCTCACCGCACAAATCGAGCGGATCTTTTGACAACTCTTGTATTCCACGTCTTACACTTTTATCGCGCGGCTTAAGAATAATTGACACGATACGAATGTTAATTTATATATTTCAAGAAATTTAATATAATTTAATATACGTACACATTTAATCGTAATAGGACATTAATAATGCTTTGATTCCGAGTAACTTTAACGTCAATGATTGTTCACGATTCGGAGAAAAGCTTATTGCGGTAGTTAATTCACGTAGGGAGTAATTAATGGAACGGATTTAGAAAATCTTTCGCTCATTTCCTTTTCTCGTGATGCTTTTAATGGCACATGTGTTGCAAACCGTGAAATTTTTGACAGTCAATTTGATCGCGAATTCCGACATGTAATGTAATATTAATAAAATAATTGAGAAATATGTATATTTGTTGGAAGAGAGATTCTATGATCGTTAGATTGATTCTCCTAACAGAAATTAATGATTCTAATTATCTTTTCTATCACACTATTGCAACAGTATACGACGCCACATATGCCAGACGACTGTGCAGTGAGAGACCGTTTTCATTATTCAAACGCGCCATCATGACAGCAAATCGTGCACGATGCGCGGAAATCGATGCCGGCCGTTCTGACTCTACTATGTAATCGTGAGAAACTGGAATTGTTCAATCACACGCGCCGGGAGCCGCGAGATCGATGCAATTGCATCGTCGTTGACGTCCCGGGCCCGCATTCGTATCCCGCATTTAGCGCTAAATGCGCCGACGCGATTCTCAACCCATAATAATGCTGCATGCGATCTCCATGGCACATAAACTTTAGGATTGAACATTTAATGACACAAAGAGAGAGAGAGAGGGTGGCATGCAAATATGAATCTATTTCGTCATTTGCGTAAGATTGTATATTATGAATTTCAAATCATAGTTAAAGAATTATTTAGTTATTTATTTATATTATGCTTATATTATTTAATTATTTATTTATTTACAATATGCATTAAAAATCAGTTGAAGAATTATTTAATGAAACTTCAAATATAAAAAATATTAATATTAATTTTTTTAAACAATTTTTGCTTAAACAAAAATTAATTACGTCAATAATAACAAATTTATTATTCAGTTATCAAAAAAGGCGACTGTGATTATTAATAATATTACTGATAATTAAAACTGTAAATTATAATACGTTGGATTTTTTGATATAAAAAATCTGGGCGAAATAAAAAGATACACATCGTTAAAATTAATGTTAGGAGTTTGATTTGCTCTAATTTATCAGAATGGTCCAAATAAATTCTATTCTTACGATCACGGTATATCAATATCTCCGCGTAAGGATGCAGCCGGTTAGCGCAGCCGAAACTAAAGGAGCAGGAACGACCGTGGGATCCGCGCGCTAAAGATCCTCTCGTTCTCTCCTCGCTCCGTTCCCCTCCTGTAATCGCCCTTCGCTTCGATCTCCGCTTAATAATTGTTTTTTGCACTCGTGTTTACGAGGACCGACCAATGATACGCATTACCGGTGGCGCTAATTGCACCGAAACGCGCATCTGCCTTTTCAACGCTAGAATTTTATATATCTCATTATTATTGCTTTACGCGTGTCCAGAAAACGAGATGCGTCTCGGGATTTATTTTGCATAAGATACTCGAAAATATTCTTCGTGAGTACGTACTTTAATTTGAAATAGCGGAATAACAATATGTCAATATGTGCAAGTAATGTTAGCAAAATAGATATTGTGTTAAGTGATAACGTAATAAAATTGTTTTATTTTATTAAACAAAAATATTTGCAGAAATAAAATTACTTTTTCTTTTTTAATATACGCAATAAATTATAATTTTATTAGTGCTACATAAAATTTTAATTTGTTATATTTCACTTGACTTCACTGAAATTCGAAATAATGGACTTTAAAAAATATTGCATAATTTAAAACGTAACATCGCAAGTTTTGTTAAATAAAATGTTAGATTATTTGATAGACAAAAGCATTAAATCTTACTTTTGCGAAGCAGTGGTCACGAAATACTTGCATACCACGAAAGTATACTGTTCCTGCCAAATTAAAGTACAAGACGTTACCAAGCTTGAAGACGATGACGTAAAATCTCCAAATCAATAATACCGATTCGTCCCGGATCATTCTCTGTTTTTAATTATACTTAGGTTAGCCGAGGTTAACCCCATTAAGTTTGCGATGCCGTAAGAAGGCTACCGTGATCTTTATTTCGTTTCTCGTTCCTCCGAGATCCAATTACGTCCGTTTACGTTAAACATTTTCGGGTTTATTGCTTGACGTTGCGAAACATGAAGAATAGAAATGACTTACTGTTGTGTTACTTTTAACTTAGTCCGAAAGTTTGCAGCTATCAAAATTGTATAATCATAACTTTATAACACACATCGGCGCATTAAAAATTATTTCTGATGAAAAAGAAAATAAAAGAGAGAGAGAGAGAGAGATCTAGCATTTTTTAAAGAAATTAGAATTATATATAGATTAGAATTAATTATATATAAATATATAAATTATAATTAGATATATTAATTATAATTAGATATCTAATTTTACTTTTATTATAATTAAATATATTATCGATTACGATCGACCAGATCAACCGCGAAGTTTCGAGGAAATCCCATCTTTAATTGTTGTGTCCTTAATTATTGGTTAGCAATGATCTCGTTGTCGAACGAAACTTTTCGAGTGTCCAGCACATGATCCCGATCATCAATTGTTCGCCTTTTTTCTGCGATCGTTAAAGATCACGTTCAGTTCAATGGGTTCGCGGATTGAAAAATTAACGCGAAACTGGTTTGATGGGAAAAAATGAGATATTGATGCAGACCGTAAAATCGATCCTTTCAGATCGCGTGATGGAACGGTGTTTTTCAAGCTTCTTTGAACAGCGAAATATCTTTAAACGATAAAATATTTGTCACGACGTATATAAAAATAAATGGAAAGCTCTATATTTATTTTATTCACACCATTAATTGAGAAGGAAATTAAAAATTGCTTTTAATTTAAATTATTAAAAATATTTCTCTATATATTTTTAAAGAAATTTATGGGAAATAAGGAAAAAATGATTAAAAAGCATTAGATTGGAGTGAATAGCTCTATAAATTTTATAAATTGTTCAACAATTATATAGTTATAAGAAACGAATAACTATAAAATTTTCTCCTACATAAATTAAATTATCTAGTACATGATTATCCGAAAATTTAAAAATACCGATATAAGAGCGAGATTGTATGTCAATACACGAATAAGAAAATTAACTTTGAATTATAATAAACCAATAAAATTAATAAAATTAAAAAGTTAGAGGGGCTCAAATTATTTATTATTAACTTTGAATTAATTTGAATTCACTCGTCCGTTGAATAATGAATAATATTGCTTCGCATTTGCGAAATAGTTAATTAAGGCAATAAATGGATCCTGATGAATTGGTGTCCGGACGGGAAAGCGCGGCGAATAGAAAGCAACGGAACTTATCGAGGTTTTAATTATCCTGAGCTTATTGCCGTTTTAATGACTGTAATGACGCGAGCATCTCAAGATTTCGAAAAGCGAGAGAGGAAAAAAAGGGAGAAGAAATGGGGGAGAGGAAGTGCGTTTCTCCCAGAGAATCGGAGGCAGCGGAGCCACCGCTCAGATAATATGCTAATTTCTTGACAGGTAAGTAAAGCACGTAAGGGAGAGATCGGGCCATGCTAACCTCACAATTCTGTCGAATCAGTAATGGTTATGGCCGTTAATGGCCACGTATTTCATGGTCGGTCGATCATCGCTCTACTGCACACGATTGTCCCTTCCTTCCTTCCTTTTTATAACCACCGCGTTTTATTATTCGCCTCGTGATACGGCAGCAATTTGGAGTGCACATTTTTTCCCCTTTACGCAGTTTCCCTTGTTCTCATTGTCAGATGAGAGATCAGCTGACGAGAATTGGAATTTTTTTCGTGGAACGAAGTGAAGGAAATTAAATTCGCGGAGCGCGTTTCTGATTCTTATTGAAAGTAGTCGTGCAATTGTTATTTCGAGAAAAATTTTACGAAGAATTTTACGAAAGAAATATCTATTTTTGATATATATTATATTTTTCAGCAATTAATATATTAACAAGAGGAATGGATTAATCATTCAATAATATTAAATATTCATTTAGTTATTTAGCATAAAATATGTTAACAATGAAAAGGTCATCGAATTATTTTTACAATTTTTACAGTAAAATCACACATTGTTTTCAAAAATAATAGAAAAATAAGGAAATAATAACAAGTACTGTTCATACGAGTACTTATTTAATAGAAGCGAAAAAAAACGATAAGAGAATTGAGAAAGCTAATAAGTTTCATTATAATAAAAATCTAACCACGTCAGAGAGATACTTTTAATTATCTCAGCAGCCTCGATACCTCGAAACGTAACTCTGATTTCGGCCTTGCATAGAGGTCGACTCGCGCAGCCCTCGGGCTTAATAACTTTTTCGCGCGAGGGCAGTATCTCTCTCTCTCTCTCTCTCTTGAGTGAGAAGCGCGAGTTAAATGTGCTCCACCCTGTGTGCATATCGGGGGCCACTCTGGGTAGTATCTGGGTCCTTCGTTTTCCCTACGCCCCTCCTTTCCGAAGCCGCGCGCGAGAGCGCGGTTACCGATATGCAACAATTATTATTATATCATCCCGAGGTGTCAGGAGGTCAAGCGTGCCACGACTACGTATAGACATAATATCGGTGCCTATCGAACGCGCGCCACGTTCTTCCCCGCCCCACGTATACGGCCGCGATACGTAATTATCCGGCCGGGGCTGCCTCGCCCCGATATTTATGGGATCGAGAGATCGAAATCGAATCATGCTCGGGCAGTCCCATCTGCCGTCCGATCTGTCTCTCGAAACGTACGGCGTATCTACGAAATCGGCATCGACCCTCGATTCGCGATCGTGGAGTTAAAACTGTCTTTATAAAAAAAAATTAACGCAATTGATATATTTATTACATTAACATTAAGCGTGTGTATTCATGTTAAGAATGCTCTCACCATTTGTATCGTCATTAAATAAACGTAAATGAAAGATTTAAGTTTTGTATTTTTGCTTAATATATCGATAACTTTATTTTATTTTATTTTATTTTATTTTATTTTTTTACTTATATCTGTCTTTTTCTCATTTATTCTCTCAGCATTTTATTCTGAGTTTTTTGTTGTTGAAATTGTAATTAAATTTTTTTCTTTTTGTACTAAAGAGGTCTCTTTCCATTTATAAATAAATAAATAAATAAATAATGTTACGTAAAAATATATAAAAGAAATTGACAATAATATAAAATATAGCAACGTAAATCGAGTACACTCTCTCACAATCGAACCGACCTGTTTCTCTGTATGTATCTCCTTTTTCGAGATTGTAATTATTGCTCGCGATATAAAGATTCGACTCGAGAAAAGAATAAGGAATTGAATACCACCCTCGTAAACACATTACCGCCTTCCTCTTCTTGATCCCAGATCGCGATCTCGATCCAGCCGCCCGATTAGCCGAGGTTGGTCGAGTCGGATCTCGCTTTCTTTCCCATACGGTCGATCCACCGTCGGCTAATAAAATCTGTTTTTATTAATATCGTATTATATCGGGACCGGCTCCGGAGATATTTAGCGTTTACGGCGGTTCCGGGAAGAGTCGCGGAGTCGTAACGACACCCCGCCGCTTCGCCATCGGTTGGCGGCTTCATTCTCGGCCGAGATGGTTTAGTCAGCAACGCGAGTGTCGATTCGTTTATACCACCAATTAAAACTCTATCTCGAATATCGCTCGCATCGTATGAACGATGATACCCTCTACCTCGAATTCTCACAGGATAATTGCACGTGAAAAGAGACCGCCTAGTCCGATGATAAATCTCCCGCCTCGGTTTCGCAGATTTATATCGGTCTTGATTTCTCGAGGTTCGCCAACGAATTATTGGCGAAAAAAATTTATAGCGGATTTTCTTCGTACAAGTAAATATTTATCACTCATCTAATTCGAACATGATAGAACAAGGTGTCTACTTTCTGGAAAAACATGGAAAACCTGGAATTCTCATAGAATTTTATTGGAACCCAGGAAATTTTTTTTTAAATGAATTGTGTTTAAAATAAATTATATATCTATCTCTGTCTATATATTCAATGTCTTAACAAAATATCGAATATGCAGTACATATTCTTTAGTTTAACTTATAGTATTAATTAATTAATTTTTAATTAATATTATTTAATTAACTTATTTTAATTTTTAGTGATAAAAAATAAAAATGTTATGCAAGTTAAAAATTTGTATCTTAACGAAAGCTAAGTATTCAGTTTTTTTTTTCCATATATTTGTAAATCTAGCACTTAAAACTTAAAAGTGGCTTTGTGTTTTTCCTTCGTATGAGTGAAAAGGATTAAAAAACGCATACAATAAAAAAACTTATTTTAATAAAGTGCTCTAAAAGAAAAAAAATCTTTAAAAAATATTCTTTTTACCTGGAAATTTGAACAAAAATACCTGAAAGATCAGGGAATTCTTTTACAAAAGATTTGCATAGAGACACCCTGTAAAAATATCAAACTCGTTAATGAAAAAAATCTAAAGAAAATGTGAAATGAAAAAAGAATCTTGTGACACTCTCGTAATTACCGCCCGCGACGTTCAATGACAGCGGTGAATGAGACACGCGTATTGCAAAAGTCGTACCGCGACGATGCTAACCTATTGACCGAAGACCGAATACCGATGCATCACGCGATGTACGGCCGCGTTCGTGGTCATGTAAGGCCTTGAACCGATCGGCCAAAGAAACGCGCACGCACTCCTGATGGGAAGGACAACGGTTCATTGGATCGCATGTGCTCTTCATCGCGGAACAAAGTGTGCACGCGGGTGTTACTCTCACCGTTCATTCATTCGCGGAGCGCGTTGGTTACACATGACACGTTGCGTACAATGACGTTCTCTCATTGTGCCGAGTCTTATTACGAGAAGACTTCGCGCCGCGGTATTGTTCCCATCGTATTAATACACCATCGATGAGGGGGCTCTTAAGGAGAGCCACAGTTTTTTTTTTTTATTTTTTTTTTATTTTTTTTGCAGCGCGAGCGTATGTGATGATCCCATACTTTTGCGGTTTGTTTGTCACGCGCCGCGAAAGAAAACGCGCGGTAAACATAGTAAACATA
>NW_021853518.1:14727-15182 GCF_003651465.1 Formica exsecta
AAACATATATATATATTTATATGTGTGTGTATTGAAGCGTGAACGCCATTTGGAAAATTACGGTTTGCAACACGCTAACGTGATAAATGTAGGAAATAATAGCGTAACGAGAACATACGCGCGCGCACGCACATATGGATCTTTAATTTTGCCCCACGTTTATCCATATCTCTCGCGGTGGATACGAATAATTAGAATTTATGTCGTAATCTGCCGGTTGCTGTATAATGGAAGCTCTCACTCTCTCTTTCTCTCGCTATCTGAGAAATTACTTTTTAGAAAGGAATGATTCTCTTCTTATTCTATATAAATTATTAATAATTTATACTCTTTACAAATTTAACTTTATAAATATTAAATAATATTCATATATAATAATAGTATTATTAATAAATATTAAGCCCTTTCTATTAAATTTTGCATAATTTAATAATTCTTTTTTTTGAGATTCAATC
>NW_021853518.1:15266-31367 GCF_003651465.1 Formica exsecta
TAATATAATTTTATTAAATTATAATTATTTAATATAATTTATAATTATTTAAATAATTATTTAATATATAACTATTATAAATATTTAAAAATATCTTTGGCCCTTGAAAATTTTATTTTCATCGTGAATATCGGTAATACAATTCACACTGATTTCACTGCATCGATAATTAATTAATATCATCGAAAAATGTAAATTGTCCCATCCATGTGCGATGTGCATTTTATATACTCGCGAAAACCTTGAATTGCGCGGGACGAAAATGACACGCACGCACGCACTCTCTTTCGCTCCCGACGGAGCAGAGAAGAAAACGGTTCATCAGCTCTCTCGCATGTCTCTCCTGGCCGCGAGGAGGAACGGATAGATTTACGCGGGGTCGCCGCGCCGAGGTTACACATTTACTTAGACACACCTCGTGGTTCATTCACCAGCGGCCGGCGCGAAGGCACGGATGATAGCGTGCCGTGGCGGGCGCTGGTCTCTGTGTGTTGTCGGTTAGGTCAGGTTTTTAACGGTCACGTGATCACGTCATCGTGCGTGCACCATCCCGCGCGAGATGGACCACGCGAAGCTACAACGCCGAGGACGTCACGAAGACGTCGCGCGAACCTTCCATTCGCTTTCGAGTTTAGATCTCCCTTCGTCTTCTTTCTCTTTCGCGTCCTTTTCGTTCACGTATCAGTGCATTAATCAAGTCCAGACGTTGTTTGGGGGAAAAAAAAAAAAACGAAGATAATGCATTCGCGTATTAAAGAATTTCTTTATTCATTTAATTAAATTTTGAATCAATCAGAACTGTCACTTTTAAGGGGTTACATACCTTTGACAGATTTTAATTGTGGGTAAAATTATGATTTTATTAAAAAATGAAAATACATATTTTATAGACTAGTCTTTTTAAAAAATATCTCCCAAAAAAATTCAATTAAAAATATCAAAATTTGAGGTCCTGTCAGCTACTTTCCCGAACGGTGTTTCTAAAAACTGCGCTTGCGGTACCAAAGATAGCTCCATTCCCATTTTCATTAATTACTAAGTTTTAAAAAACAAAAATTTTCCCTTAAACTAGGAGAATAAAACTAGTACTTGTCATAGCCGATTTTGAAAATATTGATTTTTTGAAAAATGACAGCAATTCGTAGCGAAAAATGCAGTTTTCGACTTAAAAATGGTCTTTTTTTATTTATAAAAAAAAATAATCCATAAACCGAAAAAATCCTATGACAAGTTTTATTCATCTAGTTTAATGGAAAATTTTTGTTTTTTGTTTCAAATGAGAGGGGACAGAGATATCTCTGGTACCGTGAACGCCGTTTTTACAAATACCGTTCGAGAAAATAGCTGCCAGGAAATATCAATTTTTGATATTTTTTATTGAAACTTTAAGGACATATTCTCAACAGATTACTCTACAAGACATGTATTTTCATTTTTCAATAAAATATAATTTTACCCATAATAAAAATGTGTTAATTTCTAGTTTTAGGCCTGCCAAAGGTATGTAACCCCTTAATTAGTCGTAATATACGCGATTATACGGAAAAGTAACGTAACTTAATATGCGAATAGCAGCGTTTAAGTATAACCGACATCTTCCTTTCTCTGTGACACATCACGCTCCGCTGGAAATCACTCAAGGTGAGCAGGTGCTCTCACTTTCGACTGCAAATGCAGGAAGGGCATCGTTTTAACGGTCGATCCTTAATTTCAGTCTTAAAGTGGTAACGATCGAGTGCCGATAATAACAATGGCATTAAAGGCGAGCGTCCATTCGCCGGACATAATTGCAGAAATGTTTTTCAGCTATCCCCATTGACTGAATTGTATCATTCGCTAATTTTAATTCAATCTGATCACGGTGTCGAGAATGCGATTATTGTCAACAAGTGAAATTCGAGACGCACGAAACGGCGCTGGATTCTATCGCTTAAAATTAAATGATGGCTACTATATTAATTAAAATGAAAACTAAAATTATTCGAAAGTTATATAATTGTAATTATTTTTAACCGTCTTATATTTTGACTTTTTGATTAAATATTTCTTGTTAAAAAAAAATAAAAGACATTAATTGCTCAAGTAATATAAATAATAAGTAAATATCACAAAGTTTTATTAAAACTAAAAAATTTTATTTTTTTTGTAGCAATATTACTAGTTGTTTTTTATATAAAATGTCTAAAATATTAATTCTTTTAATATAATTTATCGCTTTTATTTAATTTGTTAGCAACATTAGTTAGGATAGATATTTAATCGTACTAGAAAAAAATTGGTGCGATTTTCTGGAGGCCGTTCCTGTGATACAGATCTTATCCGTATCATGGCTCGGGATTGCCGGGCCAAAAACTCAGCATAAAAAATCTCATTACCGGCGTGTTCGTTTAACATTGGGCATTAAGCGAGCGAATTAAACAAATAAAAAAAAAAAAAAAACATTTCTATACCTCGTACCTCGAGTATCGAAGAGAATTCGTTTGAAGATGAGCGCGCACTCATCGTCGTCCTTCGACGTTCGTAATCGGCCGACCCGGCGATTTCGCGCGGACGTCGAATATTATAAATAATCTCGTTGAGATACGAAACGGCCGATATTACCGTTAAGGTAGCAGCCGCGTGCCCCGATAATCGAGAAATTAGTCGTCGCACCTGCCCATGATGCTACTCGGTATAGCGGGGTAGATACGCGGAGGAGCAAGTAAGATGAAATTACGACGATGTGAGCCTGCACCTTCGACTTTTCGGAAGTAATTTAAATATGAAAGAGAGAGAGAGAGAGAGAGAGAGCACGAAGGGAGGAAAGTGGTCTCACCAACGAAGGGAGAAGGAAATAGCGCGAGCAAACGACTCTTGTTCTCGATAATCAAACATGCAATTATCCGACCACCACGCGACCGGAATACGGCTCATCGACGCGCTGCGAGTATTTTTAAACTCGCCGCGATTGCCTTTGAAATAACAATGTCTCTTAATAAAGGGCAATGAAAAAATAGTATGTATGTGTGTGTGTGTGTTATATATCCGAAACTTATCCATTCTAGATTCTACATAAAAAATGAGATCTGAAAAATTAATTTTTTGGATACATGCATTGTTGGAATCTTAAAAAACCTATCATGAATAAAACGAAAATGATTAATTTTTATCAATTGGAAATTTTATCTTTTGCATTGTTATTAGGTATAAAAAATGTTATATTATGTGAGTTTATAAAATGTATATAATATTTTATGATATACTTTATATGAATTGAAATCAATTTTTTTTTTAAATCAGTTTTTTAGGACAACTTTCAAAAATTTTATAACTGAATAGAGAGACACGTATGATTTATTCTCTATTTTTTACATTTATCGTACGCATCGTAGTTTCTCTTATTGTTACTTTTTTCAATCCACCGAAACAACCCTTTTAATCGGCAACATTTCTCGGTCTTCCGTTAAACCATGTTACATAAGCTATGTTAGCGGATTTCAATCTCGATGCAACGTCTCCGGTACATCCCACAAACAGCGTAAAATACGGGATACATCAGCTTTGCGCGATGCCAGTGAACTATTGGATTATTCGAAGCGTATGAGCGTGGAAGAGCCGCGGTTAGCAGGCATCAGTCTGAGTTTGTTGGATTCGGGATGAGAGTAATCTCGTTTGCCATCCCCCCAATCCCGTCTATTCACGCTCTGACTAGGAAAATGGCTAAACCACACCCAAACAGATTTGCATACACTCTGATATGAAATACTCCGATATGTGAAAAATATATTTTGCGTAAATGGAAATGGAGCGATTCTTTGCGGTCTCGTTTACAACGTACGTAGATCTCATAAAGGATAGGAACGTGATAAAAATAAAATAATAATCTGATAATGATATATAGATATTTCTGCATACTTTACACTCAAGATATCATTGAAAATACTTCGCTTAATTGATTTCAGTACTTTAGTTTGATCAAACTGTATCATTTTTATGCAGTTTTTTTAGTGAGTATTTTGAGTTGAATATTGAGCATCCCTGGTGTCATTCGAGACGTATGATCTAATTAGTTTATTCTAGGGTGACTGTTGCCCTCGGTGAGCCATAATCCGCTCGTTTTCCGAGCTGGGATTAACTGTTAAGAGAGTAGCTATGATATTTTAGAATCTAACAAATCGCCAAAAAGAGCCTAGAAAGATCTCGTTCAAAATAATTACGTATTTTGATATAAATATATCTGTTATATATAAAATATGCTCTATATATCAATGTTAATCTTTAATTAACTAAGATAAGGTTTAAATACTCTAAAATATTCAAAAGGATATAAGCAGGCAAAAATAAAATAAAAACCTTAATAAGTAAGATAGATAAATCAACGACAAGTGACGTGATTTAACTGCGAGACAAATCATTCGAAAGTAACGGAGAGATTATCGCGCCAACGTTTAGCGACTCTTCTTCGTTTCGTTCGGAAATATCTTAAGTCGCTCGATTGCTCGCCACCGCATTGCTTGCTCGAATTCACGTCAATCGGATCTTTTTATTCTCGTAAAGTGATGGAAAACGATATCGTTCACGAATCCGAATCCCGACGCGGCGAGAGCGCGCAACGGGGGACCAGAAGTTATTTGTAAAACCTCCATGCAACCGTGTACGTTTGACGGAGCTCTTATTTTTCCGGGGAGATTAAGTTACACCCTTAACTGGTTCAGGTTTCAATCAATGCACCTGCCGTGTACAAAAGCTCCTGAAACTCGCACTTCTTTCGCAGTTTATTCGTGTCCTTGCTCCGGCGAGGATTCCTGTTTCTTGCGTCGCGGAATCGCCGCTTGCTCGATCATGTCGACGTGCGCCAGCTCGTTTTTTATTTTTTTTTTTTTCCGTTATCCGGTGCCCAAGCTTGCGATACCATCGTATATCTGTCATCGTTTCATCCACTCACTTTGAGATGATCGAAAGATCAGGTAATACACGACTAATTACTTATTCAGTAGTTTTAGAATTTGTTCTGATTGAAAAGATGTTTATAGAAAGTAGTATTTGGTATCTATATGATTATTAAGAACACACGTACACTCACATACATGTTTTTGTGATGACCAAAAAATTTATTAATTATTCGTAGAACGACTAAGTTTGTTAACAAATATAAACATTTTTAATAATTATAAAAGAAATTGATCTAATAATGTATTTGTAATTTACGGGGCGCGTATTCATAATTGAAAATAAATTCATTCTTCAAAGATAAATTGAGGACTCGGTGAATCGTGAGCGACTTCATCGGCGGCTAGAAACAATTGGCGATTACCGACGTGATACATATGGGGTCAAGTGTCGTGATGTGCTTCTGTTGTTCTGTCAGACAACTTCTAAGAATGGATCAGATAATTCTACCTCACCGTGTCGAGCGACAAGTGCGACAAGTAATCGTAGAACGACTAAATCTTGTTAAAAAAAATAAAAAAAATAAAAATTTTTAATAAATATAAAAAAATTGATCTAATAATGGACGTGCAATTTACAGAGCATGTATCCATAATTAAAAATCTCAGCTCATTCTTTCGTTTGATTTATTCCTTTCAAACTCATCGCCGCCGCTAATACGATCAGTCACCGTCACGTAATGTATCTTTCTTTGCGAATAGCTTTCGGAAATTTGAGTATATTTCA
Source organism: Formica exsecta (assembly GCF_003651465.1). NCBI lineage: Eukaryota > Metazoa > Arthropoda > Insecta > Hymenoptera > Formicidae > Formica > Formica exsecta. The sequence continues at coordinate 20,922 of NW_021853518.1, forward strand.
AAATGGAAAAAGAAAATTTGCAATTAATTATTATTTTGCAGGAATATTTATTATTTAAGAGAATATATCAAATATTTTTTTTTTTTTTGCATTGTTACATGCGACAAGATAAACTCGTATAAGAATGGTGTGATTTTTTTTTCAAAAACACATTATCAACAGCATAGACGTTTTATAGATAAAATAAGAAAAGCGTGCGAAAGCTAAATAGAGAGATATTCGTTTAAAATTTTATCACGAAGCTCTTTCGAATGTCGCGGCTCTTTAAAAGAACAAAGACACGTTTCTTCGTGTGTGAATGAACTTGGACAGCGGAAAAACAACTATAGGGACACAATTAGGGGTAGCAGGAACAGGCGAAGTAGCTAGACATCTCTCCCACGTTATCTGTCCCGGTGTGCCGGACGAAAGTGTGAACACGATCGCGCGTTTAAGGCGTGAACTGCGGACCGCGAATTTTGTGTCCGACTGGATTCTGGAGAGGGTAAGAGCGAGAGGATGGCTTCGAGGCCACGATACGAAGAGAGATAGACGGGAGAAGAAAAAGGGATCGGGCAAGAGAAGATGCGTTCCTCCTCGGTACCTCTCCTTTCTCCGGCGAGCGCTCACTCGTCTCGGGATCGGAACCGAGGAGGAGGATACAAGGTCCTGGTATGCGGTGATATCGGCTCATTACCATGCCCGGGTGCAGAGAGCAGGGCGCGCGACTTGCATCCATTAGGATAATTGCACCTCTAAGTCTCTCCGGAGTGTTTTCTTACCTCCGCCCTTTCGCTGATTGCTTTACGCGCACGTAGCGGTTAGCGCGATGATAATTCATCGATTGGCGCCGGGGTTCGGTTAGCTCGCTTCTCGCTTATCACCGCCGTGATTGCGTCTCCTCGTTTTCTGCGATCGCACAGACGCGATAAAGACGCCGAAGATCCGCAGGTGGAAAGTCGCGCGCAGATGCTTTCCTCTCACGTGTGCTATACACATTTTATATGAAAATAATTATACAAAATTTCATGCAGGAATACACAAATATTTCAAGTTTATCGCATTTTTGAAGAAAGAAAAAACTGTAATCACTTATTGTTAGGGGTAACACATTAATAAAAATTAATGTAGATGTTTACTATTACAATAAATCTGTAAATATTATTAATTATTTCTTATATATTGTGTCATTAATTAGCGTCAACGTTTAAAAAAATGAGAAATTTATGAGACTCTCACGTAATAAGATAAAATAAAAATTTCAGTGTAAACACGTTAATAAAAATTAATGTGTTAATATAAATGAAAAATTGAATAAAAAAAGATATTTAGAATAGTGAAAACTATAGAGTCACAGATTCTCTAATTTAATAATATAATTTTAAAGAAATTTGATATATATTTTATTTATCTTTTTTCTTTCCGATAATATTTTTTGCATTATCGGAAAATGTCATCGGCAGTAATCACCGTACAAATTCAGTAGCGTTGACCGAGGTATCAAAATATCGCGTGCGCGATGTATCTCTTAAAATGCACTTTTGGTGCAGCCGACTCTGGTACGACATCCGGCACGTCCGACGATAAATTTCGCGGTCAGGCGGCCAACTTTTCCGTATCGGTGGAGAGGCAGGGGGGGACGTGGCATGGCACAGAAACGATTCCATTAGATAATTAATTTCGACCTTAATGAGCCTCGTGGAGACACGTATGTTAATGCAGTGCGTAGGATATTTACATCTACGGTAGAGAGTCCACCACGAACCCGCCACTTTCGGCCGTTGTTCACGTATACCTACACAACGCGGACAAAAAGAGCCAAGCAAAACGTCCGAAATGTATCTCACTCGCGTCTTGACACCTGCGAATTCCAGTCGGCGCGATACAAGCGTCCCTCTTATTTATTCGAGTTTTTCTGCCGGCAAAGGATGTACGTTGTGTCGTCGGTCGGTCGGAAATTAATTAAGTGTAATTACGCATCCTGTACTTCTGTGCACGTTTTGTAAATTTGCTCAGTGTTTATTAAAGCACGCGTTTATTATTGCAATAAATCTGTAAATATTATTTATGAATTATTCCTTATGTATTGTGTCGTTAATTAACGCGCTTAATTAAATCAACATTTAAAAAAATGATAAATTTATGAGACTCTCATGTAATAAAAAATCTTATTGTATTAACGCAGCTCTAGAAAACCTTGAAAAAACAAAATTAAACGAGGAACAGCAAAAGAGGAAAGGGAAGCTAGATGAGAGAAGGCCACTAATCTTTCGGCGGTGAAAGGCCGTCAAAAAAGAGGCCAACATTCGATAAATGAATTTGAGATCGTTCTCTTTCACCCTTTTCGTCCTCTCCTTAGATCAGCAGCGATTTACTTTTTGCTCTCTACGTCGGAGAAACGAAATCTGCGTGTTCGGGTGTGCTTGTACGATGTCACACGAATTCAGTAGCACCAAATCTACCGTATGTATGTGTGTATGTATTAAGGAATCGCCGTGGAATTGATTAAGAATCACACCTTTCGACGATCTCTTCATTATCGCGTTTACCAGGGAAAGAAAAACACGGGGTACAGAATCTCGTATATGAAAAACAAGTGAATTTATTTCACGTTTGTTTACTTTTCTCTTCAGTTTATTTATTTTTCTTTTTATGACATGAATTTTATTTAATTCTCGTAACAATATAATTCAATTTAAAAGTATAAATCTTGTAAAATAATTTCCCCGCATCTGATACTTTATTATAAACTTCATAAAATTCGTGCAATAAAAATATACAATTTTTTAATTCAACAATATTTTTAAATCTTTAATTCCAAGAATTATCTATAATTTTTTACTTAAAAAAAATATGATTTTTTTTTTCTAAAGCTTAAAGTATAACGTCCGATTTGCTTACAGATTGAGTAGCAAAGTTTATACTCTCTCAAAAATCCGCAAACTTCGAGTCTTATTGTTTTGCATGAGATACATACGTTTTGCAACCTGATTAACTCCACGCGATGATGAATTACTTAATTAATAGAAATTAACGTTTATTTGTGCGATATGATTGTGGTATTACTGGATAACCAGATCAGATCAGCTGATAATTAATTAACCGAATGTCATATTTACATTTGCCGTTGCTCGGCTATCATTAATGGTACTTAGCGAGATCACGGTTAGTAATTACGCCGATATAGAGCCACTATTTGTAATTCAATAAGCAAAAGGTGGGTAATGCGCGTTCAGCAGTGACACGAACCGGTTTGCGTGAATTAGGTGATAATTCTACTTCTCTCATATGTACGAGTAAATGAGTCCCGTGCAATCGCTACATGTGATTTAATGTGTAACCATATCTCATCCTATGTACAAATCGCGCAGATTCAAACATACCAAGAAACAAACAAACTGGCCAATGGTCATTTGTTTGATTACATTTCCTACCTACAAAGTATGTAATTAGAAAGTTATACACGGTTTAATCCGAACTTTATCTAAAAAAATCTGTCACGCATTAAGATATTTCGCAAAAAAAGCAATACATCACGAAAATAAATTATTCGTTAATTAAAGCAATCACAAACACTTTTCCCTGTTAAAGAAAAACTTAATGACTAAAAAATATATATATATTTTTTTTAATACAATGTGTATATCGTGCGTGTTTAATTTGAGAAGCAACCGTTGACCCAATGCTACGTATTGCGCGGTGATTAGCGAGTAGAATACGATTATAATGCGTAATAAATCACGCATGTAATACGGTAAATTATATATCATCCGGAATAATTATATTCTGCATAATTACAAAGGAGTCGACTTGGCCCCGCGCAATATTTGTATCTTATTTTTTTTTTTTTTTGTAGGAGCTTGTAAAATGGGTTTCCAGAGCCTGTGTGTAACAAATCTGTAAAAAATACCTTAACAAATCGGCTGATTTCTAATCGACTCTAATCATTTATCTCGTAGGTACTTTGCTTTATCGTTACTAGCTATAACTAGCTATAAAAGATTTATTGTAAATCATCTATATTATAAAATGGTTTCTTTGATTATATTCAGAACCCATGTTTTTTAGAGATATAAAAAATGATATTGGCTTGACAAAATCTTAATGTTACAAATTAAACAACTATAGAAAAGCAAAAAAAATTATCAAAGCTTTGTAAAAAAGCCGCAAAGAATATCGATAGAGATTGAGAATCAGTTAAATCACATTTAACAATAAATGAATGTTTATGGGAACGATCCTTAGGGAAGCAGAGTCTATGACACGCGTAAAATTCTCAGGCCCCGCGTCGCGCTATATATGTAAGTGATTTAATAATTACCGAGCGCGCGCCGGGGCACGAATTAATGCCGCGGCCGCGACCGGCCGATACATTACTTTAATGAAACATGAACACGTGTATATAAATCACACCTTGCCGTTCCTTTTTTCTACGGCGCCCTTAATGGCGGCGCGCGCGCTCCGCCTGGCTCACGGTGGCCGACCGCGGGCCGAGGACTAAATTAAATGAACATCTAAATCGTCTCGAACGCGGCCTCTACAAATCTTTCGACTGTCGAAAAACCCGACGGGTGCAGAGCTGCTCTTTCTTTCTCTCTCTCTCTCTCTTTCTCTCTAGACAGAATTCACGGACAGCTACTAGCGGTCCGCGCGCAAACGCGCTGCCATAAATTCTCCCCCGATCGGATTCGAAATTCGGTATACCGTCGTGCGATCACGCGAAAGAGAGAGAAAGAGAGATATTGCAAAGAAGAGGAGGAGAGAAGCCTATCAGAACGGAATCACCTATGCAATACTGCAACTCGGCAACATTGTCGCTTATTTTCAATCGAATTGCTCGTAAAAATCATATATACATATAGTCTGTTTTTTCTTAGTTATTAAAAAAATTTTTTTAAATTTTTTTATAATCCATAAAATTAAAAAAAAATTTTTTTATTACTTATTTTTATTAATCTTTTTTTGCACCAACAACTTTTTTATATTAATTTTGACGTTTATGTAAATTTATATATACATATACTTATCTTTTTAAAAGATATTTTTCTTAAAGAAGAATGAATTATTTTTCAATAATTACAACAGAAAAAAAATTTGAATTTTGTTTGACGATGAGATAAAAAGTGTAAGTTTTCTTTTTGTGTATGTGTGCGTGTGTGTCATATTCTTCAAAATTACAGACTATAAAAGACCGCTTTTTGGCTAATTACATTAAAAGCAACAAAAACGAAAGCAATTAATCCAGATCGTCATGATTAAGTATATTCAGGCGCCAGTTTTGTATTCGTCGAATTTCGGACGATTCGATTTGTGGACCCGATGTAATTTAGCCGTCTTTGATAGTTGATCACCTCGAGGTGGCTCGACCGCGGAGCAAAAAAACCCAACCGACGACAGGAAATCCAGAGAAAAAGGCAATTCATTAACTCCGAACACAGGAGCTACCTACTCCCTGAAAAGTAACGAAGCCGAATCGGAAGTGCTCAATAATCGTCCGGTATTGGAGATTCGCGCGGCAAATTTATCGATTTCGATAAATCCGTCAATTTTTACTATTGGGTTTTTCTTTTCTTTTCTCGATGTCTTTGGTTTTATTTGCAATATATCGATATCTTGATTTGCACGAATTGACGTATATCGCATCTGTAATTTAGAATATCAGTAACTTTTATTTTTTTCTTTTTTAATTACTATACAATTTTTTTTTCTTTAAATGTGAGTGTAAACTTATCTGATTTTTAATGCAGATAAATGACGTAAAAAACAAGCTTAATAGTTGTACTTAATATATGAATATTCGCAGGAGATAGAATTTTTGCCAAGAGATTTAAAATTTTTTTTTGTAAATCTAGATATATTTTATATCGATATCATATTTCTTTAAGTTAATTGCAAATATAGTAATTATTAAATGAATAAAGTAATTTTCTAACAATTTGCACCGGAAAAGAAAGTTTAACGAGTACACATTGAATTAATAATTTTTAGATAATGGATACCCTTGATATTAAAAGTTTATTAGAACGTGTAATTATATTAGATTAACTGAAGTTTTAATTTGAAATATATTTTATTTCATGTTTATATAAATTTTATATTTTATGCCATAATCCTTCGACTGTAAACATATGATACGAATTATTATATTTAGAATCTAGATTTTTTTAACGCAATATAATAGGAATTAGAATCGACTACAATAATAATAAAAAATAAAAATAAACTTATTAAAATAAATATCGCGCGCACACACATCTTTATTTTAAGTTTTCAAATGATAAAATGATTTTTAAATTGTCAAGCTCACTGTATGTGTGTATATGATTCTTTTATAGCAGTGGATTTTGTAAAGGCAATTATATTTTGTGATATATATAATCTATTAAATTACAATTTATACATTATATTATGTTACCGTACTTTTTTCACGGGAGGAATTGCATTGGCGAAAATTCGTGCACAGTGGTGTTGTGGCGAGAAATAGCCGATAGAGATCAGAGAAGGGGAATCGTAAACAAAGCCAGAAGGCGTAGGATGTCCAGTAGAAAGGTCTCACGGATCTTCGTTAATTGTGCGGATTGAGCACCGATCTTCTCGCCGCGATATCTTCGATTTCTGCAATAATCAACTGTCGTTCGCTATATAAATTGGCGTACCACAATTCGCGCTTGGTAGCCGATTTACCGATAAGCCGATCTAAGAGCGATCACTTGAGATATCGATTATTAAGAAGCCTTTAAGACGACCCGTCGAAATTTACGATTACTTGCGTCTTGAAAGTCGAGGGTAATTTATATATAAATCTGCTCACTTTAAAAAACATAAATTATTTTTTCTAGTCTATTTTAATAATTTTAAGAAAGGAGATTTTGAAATATTCTATTGCATAAAATTCTTATTCGATCCGCAAATGTAGGAAAAAAAGTTTACGCAAAATTGGGGATCCGATGATTATCGTAAGCGTAATAAATGCCTTGCAATTAGCATTCCATCGAGTAATGTATTCAGATATTCGGGATGCTCTTCAGCAGGCACCGAGCCCTTCTCGGGATCACTCGTTTTTTCGATAGCTGCCATCGCGGAATTTAAATCAGTGGTATCTAACGAACGACTCGTGAATTGCATCCAAATGCAAGAGCCTGCCTTTGAGCGATCATCAACCTCTTCTGCTCTGAGAAAGCATGCAGCTTAATTAAATTTTTATCATTTTACGTGTAATTTTGATATTCTCGTTATTTTAAGCATTTTACTCTTCTTTCGTTTAAAGAAAATTTACGAAAATGTTAAAATAAATTGAAATACTCAAATTATTATTCTTATTATATTTTTATCGAAAGGAAAAAAGAATTAAATAAATATTAATATTTTATATAGCAGAAGAATATTTCATGAATAGAAATTCAAATAAAAATAATCGACAAATTTTACTTTATGTCACAATTTTTTTCTTGGATATGATTTCTAATTTTGATGAGAAGGGAAGGGCCGTGCACAGGATTATGAAGCTTGTCGTTTCGCCGTGTTGACTGAACCTCTGTGTGGGAGAAATGAGAACAGCCCAATATCCGCTAATGACTTTTTAAGTGTGCTCCAGGTAGAGAGACGCACGGCCATGTTCTGAAGCTGCCCTAATCTGACTTTAATTTATCCTACCGTTACACTATCAAGAGTATCCAGTAGCCTTTCCCATTTTTTCTCTCACCTATCGCTCGTCCACTACGCCCTTTTTTCTTACGAAAGCGACGCAACTCAAATGTAATTGATCACGAGAATTGCGGAGGAGAAGATACCGGAAATCATCTTTTTTTTTTTTTTTGTTTCTCCACATCCGACCGTGATCATCGGGCGACTTTTCTTCTATCGAGTTTTTATTTCGCGAGCTTACGCAGATCTGAGAGAGAGATGAAACAACATGCGATAGAGATCCACACATATTTTTATCTTTTCATTCTCTTATGTATAACCTTTCATCAATTGATTTTGTTTTATCTTTATTTTTTTCACACACGATCTCGAGATTTTTGTGCGACTTAACAATTCGGGGATCTTCTTCATGCAAACATTTTTTTCTCGCACGTAAAATAATAACGCCAAAAAGTATAAAACGGCGATCCGACCTATTCTTCCGATACACATCGGCAAAAAAAAAAAACGCAACGGAAACGCATTGGACTTCCGACGTTGAGTTTCATAAGTATCGGCCAGAAGGAAAGTGACTTTGGCAGCGGAACAACTTTCGACATCCTGTGCCAAACAATCGGCCATATGCCGTGCCGAATGCCAGCCGAATGCTGACACCCGAATTAGTGGTTTTCAGCCGCGACGTCAAACAATGCTCTGTCCAGCATCGAGAGTGCAATTGCAACCAGCGAGGCGGTCGGGCACACGAAACTTTCGTATGCGTCAGGTTGCATTTTGTTCCCCGCGTGCGCACGCACGTATGCTCGAAATATTGTGAATGGCAAAGTCTATTAAATCTAATAATTATGACAATTCGCAAATTCTCGGGTAACGTTCGTTTCAATTCACGATATGCATAATTATTAAATTTGACCCTTCGTATTGCATGCCATTGACAAATTTATTCTAATAATAATAAATTAATAACAAATAATAATAATAAATAATTTATAATTTATAATAAATAATAATAATACATTTTTTCTAATCTACTTTAATAACAAATAGAGGTTTCAAATTAATAAAAGGTTTATTTAAAGGAAATACATCGCTCTAATTTCTATATTTTCAATTAAAATTAAAATTTATTTATTGATTAATTTTCTTAAATATTTCTCTTGATAAAAAAAATCTCCGAAACGAAATATTTTCTTATCCAGCGAGTGAGCGAATTACGCTCGAAAAATGCGCGAGAGCGATGCGAAGCTTTTTACTGCCTGTCGTGAATTGATGCGGTGCAATTTAATGCCAAATGCGACGGATAACGAGAAGCAGATAACACTAGTTGATGCATGGGCGGTTCGTTCTCCGGAAATCATGTTCAGACCGGAATAATTTCTCAAGTAACTTTGCATCGATAACGTGTAATGGATGATCATTGATTTCGTAATTTGTAATGAAGATAAAACAGCCATTGAATTTACATCGTTAAATCGCGCACACATTTTCAAGGATCTTAAATTACAGAATATATAAATACATATTATTTTTCGTACCAATTAATCGTACACATATTTGAAGCTTGTTGGACAAAAATTGATTGATGAAAGCAAGCAGGGTCTCTGTGGCTCTTGCGTTTATATATTTCAACAAAATTTCAATAAAATTGTATGAGAGAGAGAGAGAGAGAGAGAGAGAGATCTCGAGAATTAATATATTACCTACGAAAATTATTTAATGAAACTCGACGAATATTCGGCCGATCCGCAAGATATCGCGTCGCTCTAAATCCGCGGATGTCGATCGCCCCAAGTGCGATGCCCCGCGATAGAATGTCGCAGCACCTACACTCAATTAGTTCCGGCACCGATGGCTCGTATCATCCCAATAACGCGCTTGTGCTGGCATAATAATTCCGTTTGTCACGCTAAGTTACGCGCTCTATATAGCGTCGTGCGAGAGATCGCGCGCGCATCCGAGGCGCGCAACTACGTTGCCGCATAAGACTACCGCATTATAGCCGAAGGAAGACGCAGCGCGTCTTTTTCTCCGCAATGGAGATCTTAGGACATTAAGAATGGCCGGAAAAGCAATGTCAAATGCGCGCGAAATAAAATTCAACGTTTATCAGCAGCTTTCATACACATATATGTATAATTATATTATTTTTTTAATATAATATTATTTTTAAATCAATAAATAAACATTTATATTTATCTCTTTTTTTTCCTCTCTTAGAAAAAAAAAAATAATTATTTTGAGATGCTTAGTTCAATGCTGTGCTATTATAATGATAGTACGATATAGTTAAGTGTAATATATGACATTCAGATAATTTTTTATGAATTTTTGAATTTGATAGATATTAATATGAATTAGTATAAAAACATCACTAAATTGTGAGAAATTGAAGGCGAAAAGGAAAAAGCTTATAAAAAAATATTTAGCGGCAAGAGAGGTATCTCAGGCACAACGTATTAAAAATGATAATTCGATTCCGAGATCGATTTAATTCTACATCGCGAATGTGAAATTCTATATCCTGTTTGGGCTTAATCGGCAGGATCCTCTCCAGCGCGTCCAACGGGCCGCGCTGCAGATAATAGCGTACGATCCGCGTCGTAATCGACGTATTATACATGATATTCGCGTTAACGGGAGCGTAAAGCATCTCGTTCTCTCGTTACACGCGCGCCACATTAGACACGTTAACACGTAGACGGAAGACGTATGCACGTGAGATGCGTTGCTATTATGCCAAGCGCCACCGGAAGAATCTCCCGAACCAGAGCATCGCGGGGCTCTTGTCTTTCTCTCTCTCTCTCTCTCTCTCTCTTTCCGCTCTTC